>NW_016820119.1:367787-391145 GCF_001698545.2 Rhinopithecus bieti | reverse complement strand
TTTTTTTTGAGACAGCATCTCACTCTGTCACCCAGGATGGAGTACAGTGGTGTGACCTCAGCTCACTGCAACCTCTGCCTCCTGGGCTCAAGCGATCCTCCCACCTCAGCTTCCTGGGTAACTGGGACTAAAGATGTGTGCCACCACACCTGGCTAAATTTTATATGTTTTGTAGAGAAAGGGTTTCGCTATGTTGCCCAGGCTGGTCTCGAACCCCTGAGCTCAAGCAGTGTGCCTGCCTCAGCCTCCCAAAGTGCTGGGATTACACACATGAGCCACTGTGTCAGCCCTATTATTAATATCTTATATCAGCATGGCACATTCATCACAATTAATAATCTGATATTGGTACATGATTGTGAAATGAAGTCCATATTTCATTCAGGCTTTCTTAGTTTTCCCCTAATGCCCTTTTCTGACTCAGGATCCCATCCAGGATACCACGTGACATTTCATCCTCATGTCTCCATAGGCTCCTCTTGACTCTGATGGTTTCTCAGACTTTTTTTGTTTTTGGTGACCTTGACAGTTTTGAAGAGTACTGGTCAGGTATTTTGTAGAATGCTCCTCAATTGGGATTTATCTGATGTTTTTCTCACAATTAGACTGGGTTATATGTTTTTGGAGGAAGGCCACAAAGTGCCACCCTCATGACATATCGAGGGTCCCTCTTGTCCGCATGACTTATCACTGTTGATGTTGCCCTTGATCACCTGGCGGAAGGCAGGGCATATCAGGTTTCACCACCATGAACTTGTTCTTTCTATGGCTCTTTTCATCCTTTCTGTGCTGTACTTTTTTTTTTTTTTTTTTGTATTTTTAGTAGAGAGGGGTTTCACTGTGTTGGCCAGGCTGGTCTCAAACTCCTGACACCAAGTCCTCCTCAGCGTCCCAAAATGCTGGGATTACAGGCATGAGCCACCATGCCCAGCCTCCATGCTGTACTTTCTGGAAGGAAGTCACTATGTGGACCCCATGCTTAAAGAGTGGGAGTTATGTTCCCTCCCCCTGAGGATGCAGTATCTACATAAATTGTTTGGAATTCTTCTGCGTGGAAGACTTGTCTCTTCCTCTCACATTTATTTATTCAATTGTTTATTTGTCTAAGTGTGGACTCCTGGCTATTTATTTTATACTTTGGGTTATTAGCCAATACTACCTTATTTTGTTGCTCAATTTGTTCCATCTTTGAGCACTGGGAGATCCTTCAGTTGGCTCCTGTGTCCCTTTGACAAACCCCCATCAATGTGGTCATCTGGATGTTTCGGTTGACACGAGCTATTGATTTCTTTCTAGTCTAAGTTAGTTTAGTTCAAAGGTTTTGTCATGTGTAACCAAATCTTGAGAGTCTTTAGGTTGCATTATCTGTTGAAACTTTCAGATGTTGTCCACATTTTTCTTGTGTCAATGCAGTTGAATGAGAATTTTACCCTGGAAAGCACAGATCCTCCCTGGGGCTGCGGTGGTCACTTTGCTGGGCACTTATCAGGAGACTTGGGAGCACAGCATGGGCCTGGGTGTGATTCAAGGGCCAATCTTGTGATCTTAGACAAGTCACTCAACCTCTGAGCTATAAAAGGGGTGCAGAGATGGGAGGGGTGACGTCACATCATTGTGATGTGACCCAGAGGCCAAGACTGTACCTCTGATCTGCTGAACCAGTTGCTGGGGAGTGTAATGAAGCCTCCAAATTAGGGTTGCCAGGTAAAATATAGGACACCCAGTTAACTTTGAATTTCAGATAACTAATGAAAATTTTTATTATAAGTATGTCTCAAATATTACATGGGGATATACTTATACTAAAAAATTGTTGTTTATCTGGAATTCAAAGTTAACTGGGTGTCCTGTATTTTTATTTACTAAACCTGGGAATGTTACCCCAAATGCCCTCTCATTTTTAGGTTTCTCAGGGCGTACACTCCAGGAAACGTGACTCTGCAACTTCAATTTCAGTGATAAAGGAACCTGAGCCATGTAGTGTCCTGGGAAGAACAGGACTCTGTGGTTAGAGTCTCATGAGGTCAAATCTCTGCTCCACGGCTTTGGGAAAGTTGTTTGATCATTCTGAGGTCAGTCTCCATCCTCTGTTGTACAATGGGTTGATAATTCAGACACAATCATAACACTTTTCAGGGTCTGACATCTGGGACTCAGTCAATGATGGCCACTGCTATTGATGTTACTCTTATTTGGACAAATGAACAGAAAGTCCTGAGAGAGGAGATTGAAAGCCATGACAAAGCAGCCCCCTCACTCCCACCCCATCCTCTTCTCTGAGCCAGGGAGACTGCTAATGCCAAAAGCAGAGGCTGGGGGTGTGGAGGGGTTGGGGTGCTCTGTGAGGATCTCTTTGGGGCCTGGGCTTTTGCTTGAGCTCAGTATCTCATCTGGGATCTTGTTTTCTGAGGGCTTAGGATTCCTCAAGTGGAGCTGGGCCTGAGGTTGGAAGGAGAACTGTACTGATAGGGTTTGGAATGGGCTAGTTGTGGGAGATTAAAGAGAAAAGTAGTTGGGGTTGGGGAGCTGACCTTACTCTTCACAAGCAGGGCAGGCAGGTGCACAATAATGATAGCTAAATTTACTGAGTTCTTAGTACGTACCAGCATAGCTTTTTGTACTTTTAATGTATTACTTCATTTAATCCTCACAACTCCCCACTTTATAGGTGAGGAAATTGAGGCACAGAGGGACTAGGAAACTTGCCCAAGGTCGCACAGTGAGTAAGTGGGACAGGCTGGCAGCTGTGTCCTAGTCACACGCTCAGCACATTGTGTATCTTGTTTCATTTAGTTCTCACAAGAGCCTTCTGAGGTCAGCGTGATTGTATCTTCATTGTGTAGCTGAGGGCACTGAGGGTTATACAATTTGCCCAAGGCCATAATTTACAGGGGCCATGATTCAAACGTGAATTTCCAACTTTCAGGTGCCTGGAGGTGTCAGGCAGGGGAGGAGGAGGCCAGTGATGACCTTTCCCCTCATGGCAGCCCTCAGAAGAGGTGGAAGTGCATGCCGTATGCCTTTGATTTATACTGGGGCAGGGGTTTAGATCTAGCTGTCAACTTGGGAAGCCACGCGAGGATTCTATTTTTTAAAATGGCCTTGTAATTATAAGAGTGGGGTAAAAACCACCACTACCACCCAAGCAAACAGGAAAACAACTCGAATGTCCAACAGTGGGGGAACCAGTTAAATCAATTATGGTACAAGCCCATGATGGCATATTTGGCAGTTGTTTAAGAATCTCACATTTTCAGAGACTCTTAGCATAGGATAATGCCTCCAGATATAACCAAAAGCAGGAGATAGATAAAACTGCATCCCAATTGAACAGTAATTTTGTATATGACTTCTTATACAGAGAAAACGACCAGAAGAAAATAGAAAGTTGATGGCGGTTATCTCCAGCAAAATTAAAGGCAATTAAAATTTTCGGAATCATCCTATTACGTACTTGCCACACGCTTTACAAATCAGTTTGTTGCCTCACAGACCATTAATCAGGTGGCATGCAATCATAGTGTTTTGAAGATGGGGAAACTGAGGCCCAGGCCAGGGAACGCCGTTCAGCCTGGCCATGAAGCCACGTATGTTTGCCCAGCGGGCCCTGGGCTCAGATGTGTGGCCTTGCCAGGTGTAGGGGGGGACACCCATACCTCCAGCACGCGTAAGGGGGTGACTGTGCGAGGGGCGTGGGGCGCCCTCCCTCAAGGGGCATAGCTAGAGCAAAGCAGAGAAAGGAGGGGGTGAAGGTGGGTGGGGGCTGGGTGGAAGAGAAGGGTTGGGGAACCTTTCAAAAATGGAAACCAGATGAGCCGTTCAAAGAGGAGAAAATTCTCCACGGCGCGCTCCTTTGTTGCGAGCGTGTGAGGCGGCGGCAGCTGCCTGCCTCGCCCCCAGCCCACGGCCCGATGAGGCGGACACGGATAACTGCATTAGATGCACTCAGCTCTTTTCAATAAAACGCCCTTGTTGGAGGCACAATAGGGGGAACAGGGCAGCAACCCCAGGCCGGGCCGAGGACGCCCTGCCCTCCTCCCGGAGAGCGCAGAGTGCACTCATTTTTCAGGGCTCGGCTAATTGACGTTTGGCCGCTGCGTGGTTCAAAAGAAAAGGCCTAACTCAAGTCCACTTCCACCGGAAACCTGGCGGCCCCTCCCCTGCCGCCCTGCCATGGCTGGGTGTCTGGGGGCGCAGCCAAGGACCACAGTGCAGCTGGCTGCAGGCGGCGCAGAGGCTGCTGTGACTCAGAATAGAAGGTGTCCTGAAGGCTTCTCCCAAAAAGGCTCCGTGCGCAGGCTTCTAGTTTCTGTGTAAGAAGAAGACAGGTGACAGCAGCATGAGCAAAAGGCAATTTCAGGGCTGGAAGACTTCATTAGTGATTACCCAAATGCCACATTCTTTTAGTGATTCTAGTAAAGATAGCCCAGAACATTCTTTTAAGTTAAAAAAAAAAAAAAGGAAAGATTACTATTTCTTGAACCCCTCCAGTGAGCTGCTTTGACTGTGAGCTAGGTGTTTACCATCCCTGGTTTACAGATGTGGAAACCAGGACTTAGAGAGATTCCTGGCCCTCTAAAATCGCACAGCTAGGAAGTGGTAGAGCTGGAATTTGAGCCCAGGTTTGTTTAACTTTAAAGCAGGGTTTTTCAGCCTTGGCCCTATGGACATTTTAGCCTGGAGAATTCTTTGTTGTGGGGCCTGTCCTGTGCCTTGTGGGATGTTTGCAGCATCCCTGGCACTATCCTCCAGATAGGATCACCAAAAACGTGGCCAGACATTGCCAAATGTCCCCTGGGGAACAAATTTGCCCCTGTTGGAGCCAGTGTTTTAAAGCATCCCTGTCATGCTACATGTGCTGGCATGCTTATCTTTGCTGGGCTCAGGAATTTCATCTTTTGGGAAAACCAATTGACTGGCCATGTGGGATTCTTAAAGTTCGGCCCCACGTGGTTCATGTGGGTGCCGCAGGAGAAGAGTTGGCTGCATCAGGCAAGGCCAACCTCTCTGTACCAGCACCTGAGGGTCTGTGGAGTGCTTGAGGCATTTTAAACTGGGTGTCTGTCTACATTTCTTGGGCCTCATTGGGTTGGGAGTGGTTCTAGTTCCTTCAACTATGCTTCTCATTTCTCTCTACCAAGACTGTCCCACAGAGGGTGAACCAACACCCTGTTCCCCCGCCCCGCATTCATTATGCCGGATAGCAAGAGTAGCCTTGGCCACTGGAATTGCTAAAACATCAGGGAAAACAGCTGGTGAAGGACGGGGATGTCACCTATGCAAAAAAGGAGCAGGAGCCTCATCTTGAAATGAGTAGGGAGAGGACTTTGTTGCAGGCAGCTGGCCCCACCACTGGCCCACAGTGCTGGGGAGGTGGCTTCACCTGATTTTCATTTTTGGCTGCAACTTGTGCATGATCCTGCCTCTGCCTCTGCAGGGTACTGTGGCCTTTTGCTGCTTTAGCTTATGAAATGGTTCCACTCCCCAGTCCCCAAAGTTCAGAGGCCACCCAAATTCAGCCCCAGGCTCTGGGGCCACACTGAACAGAGGCCTGTTTCAGTTCAACTGCCTCCTTCTCACATAGACAGAGTTGATTTATAACTGGGCTCCATCATATTTGTTTCTTCAATTCTGGCCTTCTTACTCCCCAGATTGACTTTTACTGGAAATGACTTTTACACTTGGAAGAGTGTCAGGTCCATAGGGAAGTCAGAGGCATCAGGGCCTACTGGACTTGAGGCACCATCCTGGGCTGCACTTTACTGAACGTGCTCATGGATGGGGAGCTCAGAGACTTGGGGATGGGGCTTATCTTTTTTAATTGAGCTCTCTCAAAAGAACATAGAGGATAAGGGCTTGAGGAGCTCAAAGAGAGGAACAGACATCTGGAAAGAAAGGAAATAGGAAACTGGGACAGTAAAAAGCAATGAGCATCTAAGAGGATGAGGGATTAGGACTTTTGATAACTGAAGTTTGTCTCATCTCTCTTTTCCTTTAGTATGCTCATAAGCTTTTCAGGGTTAGCACAGAAACATACCTGTGCATGCACACATCCTCAGTTTAGTTCAGTATAGCATACGCATCTTTCCTGCTTTCCATCTTAGCCAATGATACGTATTTGGTGGTCACAACTTCTTTCTAAAAGGACCATTTTAAGAAAAGGAAGGCGTGAAACTAAGCATGTGTGTGAATGTGTTTGTGCCTCCACCATATGTAACTGCTTTCTTTTCATTTCTTTCCTTTGAGTGTCTCCCCCTCCCCTGGGTGGTTTACATTTGCCCTCCTTTCGCTGAGATAATTTGCACTCTCCAACTTCATTAGTTGCAACCCCCTCCTGCCCTGGGACAAAAAATAGGGCCAAACTGTTCAAAAGAACACATGGAGACCCCATTAAGGCTGGCCCTAATTGTGCCAATTCAAACCCCTCAATAACTCTAATTAAAACCTGTCTTGTGCGAGGCGCTGAGTGGCAACACAGCTGTCATCCCAGACAATCACATAACAGCTATGAGAAAAGGGTCTCTGCAATTTTGGTGGTGGTTGTTATGGAAAGGGTCAATGCAGGAGGATTAAGACAGGTGTGCAGTCAAAGTGGGGAACCTTGAAAAAGTCTTCGATGTCAGATCACAGTTTGAAATCGGAAGACCTTTAGCTTTTTTCCTCTAGCTGCCCCCCTTTTTTTTCCCTCCCTGCCCCAGGCAGGAACACCTGCAAACTGCCTGGAAGGGGCCATGACCACCAGACACATGGATACCACAAGTTGACTGAAACATCTGAAAGAAAAGGAGCCCCTCCCCTCCCCCTCAAGAACCCGACCAGCAAAACCACACACCAAAAGCTGAGACAGAGTTTTTCCGCTGCTTCCAACTTTGTCTTTTAGGATCCAGCTGCACTTTGCTGGGCACCATAAATAACTCTGCAATTACATTAATTGGTTGCATATTTGTTGACACTGAAAGGGAAGCCTTTAAGGTTGGGGGAGGTGGTTTCAGCTGCAATTTTCCACTCTTTCCCTTTGCCATCTCTCCATGTCTGACTTCCAACCACCTTGCTTAGTTTTCCGGAATGGAGGAAGTGGTAGGCTGATAGGCTGGTTTCAGAATAAGCTTCGACGGCTTTCAATCAGACTTATGTCTCATCTCTCGGCTGTCCCTGGATCTGTTACTCTACTGGGTTTAGAAGTTATGTCCCACTGTGGGAGAACTTGAGATGGGTTCCTGGCAACACTCGATGAAGTTTGATTTCCTCTGGAGGCAGGGTGTGGGGTGGACTTCTTTTCAGGCTTATTGTTTGGATCAAAGGAGAACTAGCTAGACTTTTGCCTGAATCCCCAAACCCATCTTGGATTCTTCCAAAAGCTTGGCCCACCTTGGAGAGTATCTTGAATTCCATTCCTTGGGAAGTAATGGGATCTTAGTTACTTCATTCGCTCTACCTCAGTCAGTGGGCAAGACCTGGAGCATTCAGCTTGAAAACCAGCCCATTGGCTGGAGGACTTTGCAGAGTGGAAGGTGACAGGGGGCGGGTAGCAGACTCTGAGCCCCAACTGACAGCTCAAAGTGGGCTGAAGACACAGGACTCAGGATTCATTTTCCCTCAGAGCTGAGTCTGGAGAAATTCCTCTGGGTCCTGGCCTAGGGCTGGGGGCGGGAATGACAGCGCATGCAACTTGCCTTGGAAGCTGCCCCACCACTGGCCCTGCTGAGTGGGCAGAGCCATCCTTGGGAGGAGCCATGCCTGCTTTGCTATCTCTGTTCCTTCACAGTACCCAACATGAGCCTGGCACATGGGAGGCTCCCAGCTAATTTCTGATGTGGAGGATGGCTGAGGACCTTAGGTTCTGGTGTCCAGGTGCTCTGAACTCTTAAAAAAGGAAGTAATTACCTCAATATGAAATCAGATGGTTCCCTTCCACGTGGTGTGGTGGAAAAAGCATAGACTTTGAGGCCCACAGACCGTAACTTTAACATGCCGACTTTTCAGAGCATCGTAAGGATAATTGCACTCATATAAGTAAACACAAGAAAAGTGACTTCCTTTTCCTTTCTCTGTGAAACCAGTGAGAATAACTTTCAGAATATAAGTTTCTGATTTCCTCATGGCAAAATAAGGACAGTACAGTTCTGCAAATTAGCAAAGGGAGAAGCAGGCTTGAGAACCTAAAAGCCTGAACGAGACTGGGTTCCAGGCCAGCTCTCACGCTTACCGCTTTGTATTTGCTGTTCCCTCTGTCTGGAACGTTCTTCTCCCACATTGTTGCATGTCCCTCACTCCTTTAGGCCTCTGCTCAGATATCACCTCATCAGAGTGGGCTTCCTTGAGCACGCTATCCAAAATAGCAACCTCCCCTCCCCATCTCTATCTCACCTGTTTTATTTTTCCTTATGGCACATGTCACCCCCCCAACATATTGTATATGAGTTGATTTGTTGGTTATCTATCTTCCTTATTACCTTCTGAGTTTATGAGAACAGGAGCTTGTTTTGTTCATTGTTTTATCCACAGCTCTTAGAACAGTGCCTGACACATAGCAGATGCTCAATTAGTATTTACTGAACGAATGGGTTTGGGGATGGCAACACCTTCTCATCACCTAACAGGTCAAGTTACTCCATAATAAACACGTTGTAAAAGAGTGGCCCTTCTCTCATTTCCAACCTGCGGTTCCTAGAGGAGGAGTTACGGTCATGGCCTTTGGAGCCAGATATCCTTGGCTGTACCCTCCCACAGCAAGGGGAACTGGGGATAATTACTGAGCACCTCTGAACTGCAGTTTCCTCATCTGAAGGTAACAGTGATTGTTACCTCATAGGACTCCTGAGTGAATTGAGATAATGTTTGAAAAGTGTTTATGGGGATTTTTGGCCCAAACTATGTGTACATCAAAAAGTGGATGCCATTGCTGTTGTGGTCATCGTCATCCTCGTGATCTTGAGGTTGAGATCACCCCCCACCCTTAACTGAGAGTGGGGCTGGTCTAAGGACTGGCAATGCCATGAGGCAAGCGTAGACTTTTATTTTGAAATAACCTCCCCCAACTAATCATACTTAGGGAGGGGAGAGCGAAGCGAAGCCCTGTTTTACTGCTTTTATTCCTCTGCTCTCTTGCTTTTGAAACTTGCACTTGGTTGCCCACCACACAGTCTTGTAGATACAGAAGGACCACAAATTCCTCACTGAGTTTATTTTCTCGAGCTTGGACAGCTGGTGCAGAAGGTCCCCAAATGGTATTTGGGTCATTATCACCTTGACGAGGAATCTGATTTCTTTTCAAACCAGAATAGGTTTCTGTCTAAGACCAGAGTAAATATCATCCCTTCAAAGAGACCAAACAGATGAGTCACAAGCAGACAAATCCAAGTCTTTTTTTCAGTGTTGCTAGGATGTTGTGAGTGGGCACACCCTCATTCTCTTTCTAGTCACCGAGAATTGGTGTTAGGTGTTGGCAGAGCGACTGCCCGCTCCAGGGGCTCTCAACTTGTCTGCCCGTGTTTGGACCTAGGACTTTTCTGGGGCCGTCAGCCTTACCCTATTGCAGTCGTTTATCTACTCAAGTGCCCTATATTCAATGATATTGTATGACTGCATATGTGTATGTTTATATGCACATATGTGAACACATGATACACATACAAACCATACTTATTCCATATCTTTGGAAAGTTGGAAACAGTATGAGATTTCAAATCATCTAGACCTCAGCTTTAAATTCTGGCTTTGTCCTGTAGTTGCTTTGTGACCAGGTCCAGTGTAGTCCCCGCTATGTGAACACCCCTATGCACACCAATAGAAGCCTTTCTTCTTCTTTCTCCAGGCAGGAGAATAAGGGTTGGCTGGGCAAAGACTGGGTTCCTGGTAGGGAAAGGGAAGGGGACACATGCTTTGGAGAAGGGAGGGGCCAATTAAGGATGGAGAGTGGTTGTGCACTGAGAGAGCAGTGGAGAAAGAGATCTCCATGAGCTCTGGCCCACTGTGTGAGGCTGGAGTCTGGGGCCCATCTATGTCCAAGGGCACTAAGTGCTGCTCACCCTAGATGCACAACCCTTCACAGTTCGTAGACCTCAGTGCAAGGCGTTGCTTATGTTGACTTTGCTTAGTTCACGAGTCGGGAGTGCTGACCAGTAGCAGGTGAAATGAAGAGCCCGGAAAGATTCCAGCTATAGAGACACTGAAGAATCAAAGAACGACTGATGGGGGATCCTAGAGCAGTAGTCACTAAAGGGCGGCCCCAGGGCAATCCTCTGGATGGTGGCAAAAGAATGGTTAGAATCCATTTCTGTTTGTAATCTACTAAAAACAAGAAACAAAAGTGCTTATTAATGTCTACTCACAGAGTGGCTTTTATTCCCCAACTCAGTCCATTCATCAGACAGCATGCACCACAGCGGACGTAGGAGCGGGATCCCTGGATTACGGGTCGGGGGGCGCCCTCATTCTGTCCTGTGCTTTCAACGTGTTGTGATGTATTACAACAGTATATTTGCGCCTGTTAGTATATTGTTTAGTTGAATGCCTAGCCTCACAAAATAGACAGCCTAAAAAGTTCCTTTTAAAAGCAAAAAAATTGTTTTGTAGAGAGTACTGAAACTGCAAAATATTAAAACAACAATGATGGCTGAGTTGCCACCTCCAATTTCTTATATGAACTTTTTCCCACATTGTGAGGAACAACAATGATCTGGCAAGAAATCAGCGACTAAAGCAAATTGAAGTGATTTTGAAGTCTACTAGACATACGGATTTATTTATTTATTTATGTTTTGAGGTGGAGTCTCACTCTGTTGCCCAGGCTGGAGTGCAGTGGTAAGATCTCGGCTCACTGCAACCTCCACCTCCTGGATTCAAGCGATTCTCCTGTCTCAGTCTAAGTAGCTGGGACTATAAGGCATGCACCACCATACCTGGCTAATTTTGGTATTTTTAGTAGAGATGGGGTTTCACCATGTTGGCCAGGCTGGTCTCAAACTCCTGACCTCAAGTGATCTGCCCGCCTTGACCTCCCAAGGTGTTGGGATTACAGGCATGAGCCACTGCGCCTGGTCTGACATGTGGATTTATGGCAACAATCATTAATTATGTCTTGCTTTACATAAATATTTTGCCTTGAGATGTTAGTGAGTGATAAATTCAAACTGCCATGAATAACATAAAATATCATTTATTTCATGTTTATTTTATTTTTATTTATTTTTTATTTTTTGAAATGGGCTCTAGCTCTGTCACCCAGGCTGGAGTGCAGTGGTGTGATCATGGCTCACTGCAGCCTCACCTGCCAGGGCTCAAGCAATTTTCCCACCTCAGCCTCCTGAGTGGTTGGGACTACAGGTAAGCACCACTGCATCTGGCTAATTTTAAAAATTATTTGTTGAGATGGGATCTTGCTATGTTGCCCAGGCTGG
Organism: Rhinopithecus bieti; assembly: GCF_001698545.2. NCBI lineage: Eukaryota > Metazoa > Chordata > Mammalia > Primates > Cercopithecidae > Rhinopithecus > Rhinopithecus bieti. Next base: position 379,746 of record NW_016820119.1, on the reverse strand, counting down.
TCTTGAACTCCTAGGCTCTAATGATCCTTCCACCTTGGCCTCCCAAAGTACTAGGATTACAGGCGTGGGCCATTGCACCCAACCAATGTTTATTTTAGCCTTTAAATTTTCTAGACATTGTGTATATTATATGCACCCAGGTAGCACACTATAACTAGTTATACATACAGTAGGGGTGAATGCTCAAAACCTTTTGCTGTTAGAGGCATACAATAAAAACGTTGGAGCCCACTGATTAAGAGTAACCTTCTAATTGTATAGATGAAGTAAGTGAGGGTAGAGAAATAAGCCATGTGTCCAGGGTCTCAATGTGAATTAGCCTTGGCGCACAGAGCAGGCACCAGGACTCAGGTGACCGCCTGTCCAGAGCTTTTAGTGATATGGGATTTTGTTGTTGTTATTAAGGATACAGCATCTCCCTGCCCCAAAGCATTGACTTTGGATCATGGGAACAGCTCTGAGGGTGTGTATTTTAGTTGTATCTGTAAAAAAAAAATGGAGCGGGAGTGTCAAAGCCTGGATTATGTCTGAGAAATGTTAGTCACCTCAAGAATGAAGGCCTTTAATGGTAACACTTGCCCACTAATAACCAATATATAAATTATACTTGATTTCTACCTTTTAAAGACTTTCAATGCTGTTATCCATTACCTCTCTTAGTAGGTAGTATGTATTTCCAGATAATTTTCCAATAAGAAAATCGAACTGCTTTTTTTTTTTTTTTTTTTTTTTTTTTTGAGATAGAGTCTCACTCTGTCACCAGGCTGGAGTGCAGTGGCATGATCTTGGCTCACTACAACTTCCGCCTCCCCGGTTCAAGTGATTCTCCTGCCTCAGCCTCCTGAGTAGCTGGGACTACAGGTGTGCGCAACCACACCCAGGTAATTTTGTATTTTAATAGAGATGGAGTTTCACCATGTTGGCTAGGCTGATCTCAAACTCCTGATCTCAAGTGATCCGCCTGCCTCGTTCTCCCGAAGTGCTGGGATTATAGTCATGAGCCACCGCACTCAGCCGAAAATAGAATTTCTTTAGAACTATTCCATTCATCAGGATTTTCAGTAATTAGCCTGCTCTTCCTTCAGTTAGGGAAGACAGAGAATTTTACTAGTGCTCAGAAAGTGCCTGGNTTTTTGAGATAGAGTCTCACTCTGTCACCAGGCTGGAGTGCAGTGGCATGATCTTGGCTCACTACAACTTCCGCCTCCCCGGTTCAAGTGATTCTCCTGCCTCAGCCTCCTGAGTAGCTGGGACTACAGGTGTGCGCAACCACACCCAGGTAATTTTGTATTTTAATAGAGATGGAGTTTCACCATGTTGGCTAGGCTGATCTCAAACTCCTGATCTCAAGTGATCCGCCTGCCTCGTTCTCCCGAAGTGCTGGGATTATAGTCATGAGCCACCGCACTCAGCCGAAAATAGAATTTCTTTAGAACTATTCCATTCATCAGGATTTTCAGTAATTAGCCTGCTCTTCCTTCAGTTAGGGAAGACAGAGAATTTTACTAGTGCTCAGAAAGTGCCTGGAACAAAGAGGAGGCTGCTGGCAGGAGGGCGAGAGGGGAGAGATGGACTGGAGAATAGCAGGGAGAAAGGAGAGAAGAGGCTGAGCGAGGGAGGTGAAGGGGGCAGGCGGGAGGAGGGGCATCCCAGGAAGAAGGGCTGTGGTGCTCTCCACTCCCTGCTTCTATAATTTCAACACTTCAATTAAAGTGTTGAAAATCAGATCTCATGTAAAGCTTTGAACATGAACTTTTCATTACAGCATCGGGGTGGATGTGGGGTTTGGGGTGGAGGAGGAAAAGAGGAGCAAGGAGGCACGGGGAGTCATGAGGTGGGGGTGGAAAAGTCTCCCATTCTTCCCCAGGACAGAGGTGCAGATGTGACGATGCTGGCCCCAGGCCTGCTCTTCTGGGGCCGAGAAGACTAGAAGCTCGGGCTTCCTCCTCATGCACCTTCTGACTTATTTTTATTATCTTTACCTCCTGACAACTCCATTCTTTAGTGCTTGGCAGGTGAGGTCAGAAAGAGGGTGCCTTGAAGGCCCCCTTCTGTGGCCTCAGAAAAGACACCCCCATAGTCCCCAGGCTCCCCTCAGCATGAGGACAGTGGATCCAAAGGCAAAGGAGAAGAGTAAGAAGCCAGGGCCCAATGCCATGAAATTAACCCCCAAGTTTGCTCCAAACCTGGTGTGAGAAAAAAACTGAGGAACCCCAAGCACTAAAATGTATCCCCTTCAGACCCCGAGAAAACGGGTTGCCAGGGACGGAAAAGGTGTGTTGCGGTGGGAAGGACAGCCTCATTCCCAGCAGAACTTCCTCCCTGCCTCCCTCCTGCTCATCGTCCATGCTCAACTCATTCATCGGAACAGTATTCAGGGCTCCCTGAGCGGATGCCTGGCTCTGTGCTAGCTGCTGGGTATCTGGTGCTAGCTGCTGGGTACCTGGTGCTAGCTGCTGGGTATCTGGTGCTAGCTGCTGGGTATCCAGTCTGACATTCTGGTGTGGGTGAAACAGACGATGAACAAGTCAGCAAATAAACGTGCTCCCTGCAGATTGTTCTAAGTAGGACAAGGGAAAGAACCCAATCACACATCGTCTCTGCCTTTTCCCATCTTGGCCTGTGGCCTCTCTGATTGGAAAGCAAGGCAGACGGCCCAGCTGAGGCTCAGCAAAATCAGCTAAGCTCGTCGGTTTAGCTGGTAGGCCTGGGAGGAAAACCCAAAGTATTCCTCCTTTCTGACACCCCCACTCCCCTTCAGACTTCCCCTGCAAATTAAATTTGTTATGTGGCCAATACGTTTGTTTAGATTTTAAAAAAGTAGAAGGGGAAGGCACATTTCACTGCATTCAAGATTGTGTGCTGCTTCCTCCCTACAGCCTGGTCTTTGACCTGCTTGCTAGGCTGACTGTAGGATGGACAAGACGCTGGGCTCTGGGTGGATGGGGCTCAGGGGCTCAGGGCGGCTCTCTCCTTGAACTCTCCGCTCCGTGCTCAGCTCCTCTTCTGCACCGGGGTTTCCCTGGGCCGCCCATTCCCAAGGAGGGGGCCCTCCCGTGCTGCCTGGTGTTTAATCTCTGCCAGGCCTGTGCACCGCTGGGCTGCTGGTGTGTGGTCCTTCTCACTCATGAGCCTCAGCAGCTGGAAATAGTGAGGCGGGAAGGGGGACCTCGAGCATAAAACCCTGGCACTTCTCAAAACAAAACGAACAACTCCAGCTTTTAATCAGTGTAGGGCAGGGACAGGAGAATTGTGTTTAGTTTGACATAGACAAAGCCCTTTTTAGGTCTCTGCTTTCCGAGGAATCTGTGACTGCCCTTTCTGCAAATGGCTGCAAAGCCCCCGGGCTGGAGACGCTGGGTCGTTCAGCAGGGCATGGGGAAGAGACTGGACCCTCTTGGCGCAGGGTGGGGACTTGGTTTTTATTAGCCAGACCCCTCTGAGGTGGAAATGGTATTTATTACCCTCCTCTTCTGCTCTTGGAAGCTGGAAGAACCATAGCTTTTGGGAATGTGGTCTCTCCTGCCTTGAGCTTTGACTGTCCTATTCCTGCTCCCAGCCACTGCCCTGACCAGATTTTTAAATACCAAGTTATTCTAGAGTCTGCATCGTCCTAAAATGACTTAGTATAAGGTCCTGAAGGATGAGCCACGCCTCTGGCCTAGGATCACCAGATTTAGCAAATACACATACAGGATGCCTAGCTGAATTTGAGTTTCAGATAAACAATAAATACACTCGTGTAATAAAGCAGAGTTGGCCGGGCGCGGTGGCTCAAGCCTGTAATCCCAGCACTTTGGGAGGCCGAGACGGGCGGACCACGAGGTCAGGAGATCGAGACCATCCTGGCTAATACGGTGAAACCCCGTCTCTACTAAAAAAATACAAAAAAAACTAGCCGGGCGCGGTGGCGGGCGCCTGTAGTCCCAGCTACTCGGGAGGCTGAGGCAGGAGAATGGCGGGAACCCGGGAGGCGGAGCTTGCAGTGAGCTGAGATCCGGCCACTGCACTCCAGCCTGGGAGACAGAGCGAGACTCTGTCTCAAAAAAAAAAAAAAAAAAAAAAAAAAGCAGAGTTATACAATATGTGGGGTGTACTTGCACTAAACATTTTGTTGTTTATCTGACATTCAGATTTAACAAGGCATCCTGTATTTTACCCGGCAGGCCTGCTCCAGCCCTTTTTCATGCAGATCTTGTTCCCTCTTCATCTCTGTTAGGCCCTCCTCTTTTCTTCCTGGGTGCTTTCTGGACTTAGGTTTCCCTGGGGCCCTGTACTCCATCTTTCTATCTTGTTATAATCCCCTCACTTCTCAGTCTGGGATAGCTCTCCTCATCTGCTCTCTCTTTTCTCCTGGTCCAGTCTACTTGTCCGCCCTGGGTTGGTCAAGATTCAGCCACTGTGTCTGAGGACTAAGAATAGTGGTGGTGACATTTTGTCCACAGTTTTGTCACTCCCTGGCTTCCCATGTGCCAGGCACTATTAGTTGCTTTACCAATGTTAATCATTTAACACTTACAACAGAACTATAAGGAAGACTTTTTTTTTTTTTTTTTTTTTTTTTTTTTTTTTTTACTGTGGTGAAATATACATAACATAAAATTTACCACTTTAACCATTTTTAGGTGTATAGTTCGGAGGTGTTTAGTATATTCACATTGTTGTGCTACCATCACCAAAATCCATCTCCAGAACTTTTTCTTCTTCCCAAACTGAAAGCCTGTACCCATTAAACCCATTCTCCTCTCCCTCCAGGCCCTGGCAACCAGTATTCTATTTTCTGTGTCTATGAATTCGACTACCTAGATGCCTCATATAAGTGGAATCATACAATATTTTTCCTTTGAAATCTGGCTTATTTCACCTAGCGTGATGTCTTCAAGGTTCATTCACATTGTAGCACGTGTCAGAGTCTTCTTCCTTTTAAAGGCTGAATCATATTCTTTGTATGTAGACACCATGTTTAGTTCATCCATTCATCCATCAATGAACCCTTGGATTGCTTCCATCTTCTGGCTATTGTGAATAAGGCTGCTATGAAGATTTAGTGTACAAATATCTGCTTGAATCCCTGCTTTCAGTTCTTTTGAGTATATACCCAGAAGTGGAATTGCTGGGTCATATGGTAATTCTGTTTAATTTTTTGAGGAACTACCATACTGTTTTCCATAGCAGCTGTATCATTTTACATTCCAACCAGCTACACACAGGGTTCCAATGTCTCCACATCCTTGCCAGCACTTAAAAAAATGTAATAGCCATCCTAATGGGTGTAAGCAAGGAAGGCACGTTTAATTCTAATTACTATTTCACAAATGAGAAAACTGAAAACCGAGGCTCAGAGAGGTAGAGAGACTTGTCCATGGTCAGCCAGCAAGTCACAGGGGTGGAATTTGAATCAAGGTCTAACTCCCAATCTAGGACTCTTAACTATTATATTTCCTGCCTCTGATACAAGCATCCAAATGCAAATTTTTCTGTCTTTGGATACATGTCTAATTGTGCAAGACATCTGGTAAAGGCCCAAACGTAAGAACAAAATATGTTGAAGGAGTTTTTACATGTTCTTACTGAAACTATACCTCTCACATGGGAAAAGAGCAATAACAATTTCCCCTTAATTTGCATTTCATCCTAGTTATTTAAGAATAATGTATTCAATTTGGCCTCCCTGTAATCTTTAACCCTGATATCATCTGGCCATTTTAATGGCCTAGCAAGTGGGATTGGGTATGGCCTTTGACCTTGTTGGAGAGTGGAAGGATAGAGAAGCTGGATGATAGAAGATAAGGACTTTAATCTCAACATGTTTGAGGTTTAAGTGGCCAGAGAGATGTGGCCATCTAAGAGGCATTATCCAGCCACAGCTGCATGGACCACAGGAAACACTGGGTTGCTAGAAGGATGAGCAGAGGGGCTGAGGCCAAGGGGCAGAGAGCAGCAATTGCAGTGCATTTGTGGCTAGTGGAGCGTTCCCCTGGCTGAGGGCAATGCTGCCTCTTTGGCTGGGTGCAAGGCCTGCCATGACTCCATGAAGTGCAATCTAGAGAAGGAGGCTGCAAATGGTGTTGCTCTACCTCTTAGACTCCATCTGCTTTCTGAGTGCCACTTTGCCCAAGGCCAGAGCCCTCAGATTGAGCCATTGACTTTGAACTATGATCCCATGGAAATGGCCTGGCTCTGGCCTCTGGTGCCTGCTGAGCCTTTACATTGATTCTTAGGATAAGCTCCAAAATCTGGTTGTCCAGTTGTTCTAACACAGGGTGGCAGCAAAGAATGTGGACTTAGTGTCAGACATGTTCAGGTTGGAAAACAACTCTGCCACTGGGGCTTGTGTGACCATAGGAAAGTTTCTTAGCCTCTCTGAGCTTCAGTTTCCTCATTTGAAGTGTGGCAATAATATAGGAGATAATATGGTTGTCATGAGGATCGAAGGAGATATTTATAAAGTGCTTAGCATGTAGTAAGTGCTCAATAAGTGGTAGTTATTAAAAACTCATTTTCCTATGAGTTTTTTCAAGCTACCACTAAAAAGCCAGTCTCTCTCTTTAGTAGTAGCTTAAAAAAACTCTTAGGAAAACCTACTAGATTTGTATTTATTTCTCCTCTTTGTGGAGCAGTTTTTCAATTTGGCTATATCATCATGCTTAACCTCTGCAGAAGGTCAGTTTCCTTGTTGAGCAGGAGAGAAGATGACCTAGGAAGGATGGATGCTGAATTCTGCAAGGTGTGTGCCTTGCTCAGAGCAGGTGCTCACTCATATTGTTGGATGAATCAATATGTCAGTTGGAATGGGGGGTTCCTATTGGGGAGCCATGAGAATGAGGAGTATGGAATTTAAAGGCTCAGTGTGCAGTGGGAAGGCAGAGGAGACTGGATTTGATCATTGCTTCCTATATTTTAAATAACACTTCTCAACTTATCACAAATATAATGTATGGATGTTGTAGAAAAAATAAAAATTATAGATAATTAGAGATCTTTGAACAGGAAAATGATACAATGGAGAGAATGTTTGGTGATTTTTTTCCCCCAGGAAACCATTGAACCTTGGGAAAACCATGTGACAGAGCGGGGACCACAAACATGGTAACGGCAAATATGAGAAAAGTGGTAGGATTTGGAAGAGGTGGAGTGGGAGCGCTTCTGAGCCTGGAAGAGCAGGTGTCTGGAGGCACTGTGGGTGGTGGTCCAGACATGGGGGTGAGGTGAGACTCTGAGGGGGTGAGGAGATCCTGCACTCTCTGCATGTGCAAGCTGAAACCAAAGGGGCCATAAAAAGAATAGGATTGAAGAGTGGGGGAGGTGCGTGGGCTTCAGGCATTAGTTTGAGCATCACCAAAGCAAAAGAAGTCACTGAGGCTGTGACAGCAGTAGAGCCTCCAGGTAAAGGGATTGCATGTTGGGGGAGATGGGCAAGGCCAGGAGCTAGTGACAGTCCAGTGAAAGGAGAAAGAGCAAGAGGGAGTCAGAAAGGAATGAGGTGTGAGGGAAGGTAGCAGGCTTAATAACACCCCCACTAAAGATGTCCACATTTTAGTCTCTGAAGTCTGTGAATGTGCTACCTTATATGGCAAAAAGGGACTTTTTGTGTGTGATTAGATTAGTAATCTTGTGATGGGAGATTATCCTGGGTTATCTGGTGTGCCAGTGTAATCATAAGGGGCCTTATAAGAGAGAGGCAAGAGGATCAGAGTCACAGAGAGATTGGACGATGCTATGTTGCTGGCTTTGAAAATGGAGGATGAGGCTGCAAGCCAAGGAATGCAGGAGATCTCCAGAGAAAAGGCAAGAACATAGACTCTTTCCTAGAACCTATGGAAGTAATGCAGCCCTGCCAATAGCTTGATTTTAGCCCACTTAGACAGATTGAGAACTTCTAACTTCCATAAATCTCATATAATAAATGTGTGTTGTTTTAAGCCACACACATTAGGTTTGGGGTAATTTGTTATAGCAGCAATAGGAAACTAACACATGGATGGAACTGACCAGACACAGTGACCAGGCACAGTGTGGGGATTCACCAGGTTACTGAGATGTGTTAATACAGTTTGGGGTATAGAGACTGTATCAGTCAGGGTTCTCCAGAGCTGGAGACCCAGGAGAGCCACTGGTGTAGTTTCAGTCATCTTCAGGCCAGCAGGTTTGAGACCCAGGCAAAGCCAATGTTTCATTTCATATCCAAAAGCTGAGGTCCCAGTTCTAAGGCCCTGAGGCAGAAAGGAGTCTCTTTATTCTGAGGAGGGTCAGTCTTTATGTTCTATTCAGGTTTTCAACAGATTGGATGAAACCTACTCACATCAGGGAGGGCAAGCCGCTTTACTCAGTCTACCAATTTAAATGTTAATTGCATCCAAAAACACCTTCATAGAAACACTCAGAACAACCTTTGACCAAATATTGGGGCATGCCATGGCCTAATCCAGTTAACACATAAAATTAACTCTTCCATGCTTGAGGCTGTGATGCACAAGCCCTCGCCTGCTGGACATAGATGTAAGACTCCAGATCAGGCCTCCCTCTTCTTTCCTACTGTGCACCCAGGGATCCCTTGGTGCTTGTGACCTTCCCTTGGAGAGGAGTCACATTTGCCTCTTATGCTTATCCATGGCTGACAGTGATCAACTGGCCAGGGTGACCAGGACCAACGCTGGTAAGAGGGTAACCCTAGGGCTCTCATGGGTCAAGTCCCCAAATGCTGCCCTGGGAGCAGGAAGGTCAGGTGCTGTTGGCGATGGATGGCAAGGCACCAGAGTGCTGTTTGTGGGTGAAGTAGGTGGCTGCTGGACAAGGCGATGGCTTCCTCTCTGTGGCAGCCAGAGGGAAGGGACATACCAGGTAAGCTGGTGAAGGAGGCCTCTAAGATGGAAGGCAGGGTCTGGGTGCTGGCAAGTCTGATCTGTGTATGGAAACACCTCCATGGAGGGTGCCTACTTCCCCAGCCATGCACAGTGTGGTGGGGCTGACCCTTAGAACTGAGTTCCGGTATTCCAGCTCTCCAAGCTCTGGTTCCATCACACAGCCAATCCCAGGGTGCAAGCAGCTCCAGGAGGACTGCAAGTCAGAATGTCCCCAGCTTGGCCACTGCACAGGCTCAGAACCAGGGTTCTTCTTCCTCTCCAGGGATCAAATTCTTCTAAAGGAGGCAGACAGTTTTAAAAAGCTGCTTACTATACAAAAAATTGTTATACCCTTCTCCCAGGACACTAAGGCCTGCTTACTGACCCTTCATTTACAAACTGATGGATTCTTCTGAAACAAAGAAGACCTGCTTTGAGCATTTTTATTCTGTCTATACCCTAAGGTAGCTGGAAATTTATCTTGCTGAAGATTAAAAACACAAGTTGAAACTTGGATAGGGCATTCTACTGTAACCCATGATTGATTTCATTTAGTACTCTCTGTAACTTTGGGAAGTCTTTATTATCTCCCTTTGGTAGAAGTGGCAATTGACTTCAGAGGCCTGGATTGGAATTCAAGTCTTCCATCTGCAAGCCCAGGGTTATTTCAGTGTCTTGGACTGTTTCTTTAATAAGGTCAAACTGTCTGTCTCCCCATCACCAAGTCCATTCCAACTTTTGTTTTCAAATGGCTAAAGGATTTCTGATGGTATTTGACAGCTCCTCATTCTAATGACCTCTAAAAGCACGAAAAGTATTCTTTTTTCTTTTTTTTTTTTTTTTTATTTGAGTTTTTTTTTTTTTTTTTTTATTATAGTTTAAGTTCTAGGGTACATGTGCATAACGTGCAGGTTTGTTACATATGTATACTTATGCCATGTTGGTGTGCTGCACCCATCAACTCGTCAGCACCCATCAATTCATCATTTATATCATGTATAACTCCCCAATGCAATCCCTCCCTCCTCCCGAAAAGTATTCTTTTTTCTAAGTTGCCATCTACCCTATTTGCTGTTTGGCTTGCTTGCATCTGCCTACTTTGCTCTGTTCTGAGTTGATGGTGACTATGATGAGGTCTCCAGATGAACAAGGATAGTCCTACAAATGATGTTTGAAGCTGTTGCTGCTTTTTCATCATGTGGGCTTTCACTGTGTGTCTTGGTTTAGGTTCTCCCAATAGCAAATTCTGAGACAAGCAATTTTAGTGCAGGTAGTTTATTTGGAGGTGACCCAAGGAAATAGAGTAAGGAGTGGGGAAGTGTAATAGGGAAGGGAGAAAAACCGATGAGTGGTTCATTAATGAGAAGGCTACATCTGTGGGCAACTGGGGCTCAATCCTGATGGGAACCCACTGAGAGACTGTGTGAGATACACTTCAAAAATGCCTTGCAGTGGAGTGAGGAAGCTGGGGAATTTATCTGTGAATTCTGGTTCTCCAGTGGTTGAGGTTGTTTCTGAGGTTATCACCTTTGAGGCACTTCTGGTCTGCCCATGCTTATGGTCAGCATGTGCCAGTGGCCAGATGAAGCTGTCAGGCAGAAGGAGGGAGGTATGTGAGGTTAGAAGCCACTAGAGAACTTTGGTCTGAGGGATCTGAGTCTCCTTCAGGTCATGCAAGTGCTATCATTTCTCCCAAATCCTTAGACTAATTGTGTTAATACCATTACGATTCCTTGGACCCAATTTTAGTTAATTTTTAAAAGCATTTCTCACAATATTTTTTGACTTTTTTCTTTCTTAGATATCTTTCAAAAAGTATGACTGTAAAATTTACTTATTTTTTTAAAAGACAGAATAAAACTCATTCAAACTTGTAATTATGATATTGGACCCTTTAATAAATGTAAGATACATTATGAGATTTTAGTGATCTTATTCTTTCCTGTATATTGAAACAGTTAACTGAAAGAAACCACCTTTGAAAAATTATGACAGTAAGAGAAATCAGACATGGTGGACTCTATCTTGCTTCTGACATCCAAGTTGTCCTTAGTCATCCCTGGGCATAGGCCAAGCTAACTTTGGGAGGAATTTAGTTTATAGTTTAAAATTAAAGCAAGGATGATGATGGTCCTTCTTAAAACTAAACCACCTTTGGAAAACTAATGAAAGGCCACAAGGTTAGGATTATGAGAGGCGCCTGAATTCTGCTAAAATGTAAGCATAGTTAAATGATAACCAGCCATTGTGCTGGAGGTCAGAAGATTTGTAACTTCCCCAATTGATCCTATAGATAACACCACTATTGTAGAACCTAAGATCAGCCTTTTGATGTTTTTGCAGGGTTTTGCATTCTGACAACTGATGGACCTCATTGGGGGTCATGACTCATGACTCAACTGGTCCTATGGACCCCCATCAAGAGGCAGATTCAGCAAATGAGGACCATTTTCCACACCCATATGATGGCATCCCCAACCAATCAGTGGCACCCATTCCCTAGTCCCCTGCCCACCAAATTGTCTTTGAAAACTCTAGCCTCCAAGTCTTTGGGGAGACTGATTTGGGTAATAACTCCATCTCTTGCATGGCTAGCCTCATGTCAATTACACTGTTTCTTTACTACAATACCGTGGTCTCAGTGAACTGGTTTTGTTTGTGGAGTGGGCAAGAAGAACCCATGGGTGATTATGTAGTTATTTTGTCATCTTAGGAATCATTTCATCATTACTTATCAATTAATCCCAAAGTGCTGAAAAGACTAAAATAAGAACACTGAAGAAGGATAGAATCATCAAGAAGGATGATGCAATGTAGTGTAATAAATCATCAGAATTTCATCATCCTTCAGTTTTCTTGCTTCATTGCTTGAAATGTTACATTATCTTTAAAAACATATAAGACTGGGAGTACTATCTTTGTCATCTGCTTTTAGCTTTTATTAAGAAGTTCAGAAGTGGGGGGCGGAGCAAGATGGCCGAATAGGAACAGCTCCAGTCTCCAACTCCCAGCGCGAGCGACACAGAAGACCGGTGATTTCTGCATTTTCAACTGAGGTACTGGGGTCATCTCACTGGGGAGTGCCGGACAATCGGTGCTGGTCAGCTGCTGCAGCC
>NW_016820119.1:351551-364874 GCF_001698545.2 Rhinopithecus bieti | reverse complement strand
AATAAAAAAAAAAAGAAGAAAATGCAAATTCATGCTTAATCATAGTGAATTGTGGTACATAGTTTCTAATAAACAAAAAAATAGCTAAAACATAAAAAAAAAAGAAGTTCAGAAGTACAGATTTTTCACTTTCTGCCTATTACAACAGAGAGGAAAGGTGATAAGGGAAGAGGTTACATAATTACTAGATAAACAGAAGATGAATTCAAAGAGACAGTAGAGTTCAGACAAATGCTGGCAAAACTGATTATGTGAGACATAACCTAGCCTATGAGTCTTCAGATGACAATAGCCTAGAAGATTTTTCTCAAACTTGAGAGTTAATGAATTTAAAAAATATATACTTTTTTCAAAAGTTTCAGGGGGTACACGTGAATGTTTATTACAAAGGTGTATTGCATGATGCTGAGATTTGGAGTACAATTGAACCTGTCACCCAGGTAGTGAGCACAGTTCCCAATTGGTTGTTTTTCAACCCTGGGCTCCCTCCCAACCTCCCCACTTTTGTATTTCCCAGTGTCAATTGTTCCCGTCTTTATGTCCATGTGTACCCAAGGTTTAGCTCCCACTTATAAATAAGTGAGAACACGCAGTATTTGCTTTTCTGTTTCTGCATTAGTTTGCTTAGGATAATGGCCTCCAACTTCATCTATGTTACTGCAAAGGACGTGATTTCATTCACTTTTATGTCTGAATAGTATTCCATGGTGTATATGTGCCATATTTTCTTTAGCCAATCCACCACGGATGGGCACCTGGGTTGATTCTGTTTTTGCTATTGTGAATAGTGCTGTGATGAACATATGGGTACATGTGTCTTTTTTGGTAGAAGGATTTATTTTCCTTTGAGTATATACCCTGTAGTGGGATTGCCAGGTTGAATGGTAGTTCTATTTTGTAGTTCTTTGAGAAATCTCTGAACTGCCTTCCACAGTGGCTGAATGAATTTACATTCTCACCAACAGTGTATAAGCATTCCTTTTTCTCCACAGCCCTGCTAATATCTGTTATTGTTTGACTTTTTAATAAAAGTCAAGGAACACATTTTAAAAGGAAATATGGTATTTTCATACAGTTAGTCACTCAACATCATGAACATAATTATACAATATTTTAGAAAAAATCCTGGGTCTTCCAATTTTGCTAAAAAGATGTATGGTAATACCCTTTAATTTTTTAGGATTTTGCGGAAAATTTACTTGAAATGGACAAATGCTGCAGGCAGGCATGTACATAAAGAGGAAATAGTATAGAAAGGAAAATATTAATTGAATTGAAGATTTAAAATTGTGTTTGTAGACCTAAGAAAGAAGAAAATGAAAATGTTTTGCAGTCATTAGGGAAAGAAGATGAACATTCTCTCCTCAACAAAGTTATGAGCCACTAAAGCTTTCAAAAGTATTGTGTCTTGATGATTCAAGTACAAACAGAAGAACCATAAGGAATAAGTTAGAACCAACTAACAATACATTTGAAATCTGGAATCAGTATTTATAAGATGAATATGTTCCAGGTTCATGATACTGGATGAATGAATGATTTTAGTCAAAGTTTGCTTTCTATTTCAGGTATGCTATATTCTTTATTATTATTATTTTATTTTATTTTTTGTGGAGATGGGGGTCTCACTATGTTGCCCAGGCTAGTCTTGAACTCCTGGCCTCCCGCCTCAGCCTCCCAAAGTGCTGGGATTACAGGTGTGAGCCACCACCATGCCCAGCCTCAGGTGTACTTCAAAAACAGGAAAATGAATGAAATTTGGGTTTATTATATTTAAATTCTTATTAACAGTTCTAACAAAGCTGGCTTTCATTGTCTGTGGTAGTCAGCCTCCAAGATGGCCCTAAATGGTCCTAGCCTCCTGCTATTCACATCTTGTGCAGTCCCCTTCTACATTGTACCAGGGTTGGTCAGTGTGACCAACAGAATATGGCAGAAGTAATGTGCCATGGTTTGAATGTTTGCCTCCTTCAAGAGTCATGTCAAAATTTAACCACCATGGAAATAGTATGAAGAGTTGGGACCTTTAAGAAGTGATTAGGCTATTAGGATTCCCCTTTCATGCGTGGGATTGGTGTAGTTATGAAAGAGTGAGTTTGTCTCCCTCTAACCTTGCCCGTCCTACTTCCACTACGGGATGACATATCCAGCAGGCTCCCACTAGTTGCTGGCCCATTGATCTCGGAATTCACAGCCTCTACAGCTGTAAGCCAATAAGTTTCTGCTCATTATACATGACCCAATCTCAGGTATTCTGTCACAGCAGCAAGAACAGGCTAAGACATGAAGGTACATCACTCTTGAGATTAGGTTGTAAAAGACAGGTGGACTCTCTCTTTCACCACTACCCCTGGATAGGAAGTGAGCTATCCTGTTGTGAGACTCATGTGGAGAGGAATGGAGGTAGCCATCCAACAGCTGGTGAGGAACCAAGGCCTGCTAATGACCATGTGAGTGAGCTTGGAAGAGGATCCTCCAGCCCTAGATGACAGTAATCCTGGCTGACAGCTTGAGTGCAACCAGGACTGGCTACATAATTTTAGACTGTGATCCAGGGCAAAATGAAAATGGGGTCTCTTCTTTCAAAAATTCCTAAAAAAAAATCAAGACAGCAATGCAGAGTATTAAGCCAAGTATGGGGTCTTTTATGATTGTACAGTTTGCCTGCCCATGACTGCAACCTCATGAGAGACCCCAAGCCAAAACCACCAAACTAAGCCACTCCAAGATTCCTGCCACAGATACCATGAGATGAGAAATGTTTGCTGTTTTAAGATGCTAAGTTTTGGGAGTAATTTGCTATGTAGTAATAGGTAACTAATATACTATCCCTTTATTACTACTTCTATAAATTATTTGTAAAAGTATTTTAAAATACCCGTAGGGTGAGATGAATTTTAAAACTGTTCTCAATAAGAAACTTTCTACTCACACAGATCACCAGGGGCACATGTGATTTATCAAAAGAGAAAATGCCAAGAAAGATGGAACTTTACTTCCCATTTTCTCCTGGGTCCTATTTAATAAATGGATTTTCAGTTTGTTCTTGGATATTGTGACTGTAGACAGAAACTCCTTTCAAAGTGGTGAATTCAATTCACCTCCTAATCTTTTACAATGTCCTAATTCTTCTCTTTATATACAGTAACCATGAAAATGAAAAGAGAACAGCTATATAAAGAAAGTCATTTTGAAGAGAAAGAGACTATGAAACCTCAAAGCACCCTCTCTTTGTATTGTGAAAGTTGTCAGAATCAAAATGGAATCACTAATGTTAAGAAAACCCTGACAAATAGAGCCAAGGAAGGCCACGAGGAGTGGGTTTTTGTATTTGAGTGTCTGATCATAAAAGCTATAATAAAAGACCATAAAAAGCATGACCTTGTGCAAAGGCCATATTTTTGTGAGGACTTCTGTCCAGTAACTGTCTGTTTAACCTTGAACTGGTGTTATCTTTGTTACTGATCTCTATAGTCAAAGATAATTATTTCAGAACAATTATGTAATAAAAAATTAAAAAATACTCAGATGGTAAATGGTGATAACTATTTTTCCTGGGCTACTAAGGGTTTAATGGATGAGTGATTTAGTTAGTCACAAATGTAGTTTCACATTCTTGCCTACTTCAATGCCTTTGCATATGCTGTTTGCTATGCCTACTATACTCTTTCCCTCATGCTTTATCTAGCTTAAATCAGACAGCCTTCAGGTCTTGACTTAAACATCACTTTGGCAGGGCACAGTGCTCATGCCTGTAATCTCAGCACTTTGGGAGGCCAAGGCGGGAGGATTGCTTGAGCCCAGGAATTCGAGACCAGCTTGGGCAACATAGGGAGATCCTGTCTCTACAAAATAAAAAGTTAGCCAAGTGTGGTTGTGTGCACCTGTGGTCCCAACTACTTGGTGAGCTGAGGTGGGAAGCTTGCTTGAGCCCAGGAAGTTGAGGCTTCAATGAGCCATGATTGCGCCACTGCAATCCAGCCTGGGCAACAGAATGAGATTCCCTATTTCAAAAAACACCACCCAAAACATCACTTCCTGAGGAAAATTATTACTGACTCTCCAGACTGGGTTACATACCTTTTAAAACAAAGTCCCCAAACACTGTGCCTCTTTGCAGTACTGTGGATACTTGTAACTTGTGAATTAATTGTTAATAATTAGTTGCTTAATATCTGTCTTCCTACTAGACTGTAAGTTCCTTGATGTCATTTGCCTTTTGTCTTTGTTCACACTGCATACCTAGCCCCTAGTGCAGTGCTTGGCACACAGTAGGGATGCAGTAAAATTTGTTAGATTGACTGGTTTGCCTCTATGCCAATGGATTAGGACCAAATTATGATGATTTATGATGGAGTATTAAACCACAGGCTGAATGAGGTCGTTGAGGTAATGCTTTCTCTGGAACATCTAAACACGGAGGTTCTGGTCCTGAATACAAGGGAAATGCCCCTTCCCAACTGGACTCTTGTATAAACAATACAGACCATTAAAGCAGGTGAATGGGGAAAATTCATACCCATGGATATTGAAGTTAGCCTTCAGCAATGAACAAAATAGCATGCACAAAAACAGCATGTGCTTCTGACTCTTACGGGTGAGAGATTTAACCCATTTATGCTGGAGGTTGCAATTTTTTGAATTGCAAAATCAGACCTTGGCGACGACCTTGAGAAGTAGGGTATAAATAACCCCCACATGCTCAGCATTCCAATAATGGAACACTAGGCATAAGTGGGTTAAGAGGATGCCAAATTTTTGGTTGTGAATGCAAAATTTAAGAACTGCCCTTGGTAAGTTTGACCTCTGTGGTTAAGCCTCAGTTCCTCATCTATCCAATGGGACCAATAATAAGGGCCTCATAAGTTGGGTCTGAGGATATGAGATAAAGTAGGGAAAGTGCTTAGCAAAAGGTTAGCTTTTAGTACTTTCCACCCTCATGACAAGGTGGATTGGGTTTTGGTTCTTATTCTGCCCTTTGTTTCTGGCTATGTAAATTATTTAACCTCCCACAGTCTCAGTGTCTTCATTAGTGAAATGGAGAAAATAAAGCTTCCTACCTCGTAAATGCAAGAGTGTATACTAAGGTCTTCATTTCTGGCATTAGTTAAGCCCTCATAGTTACTACCACTATTATTATTAATTTTGAAACTAGGTTACAGAAAAACAACCCGGTGAAGAGAAAGATCCCTTTATAGGTGGAAGAGGGAGGGGAAATAAATAGAAACAGAAGAATATAGACAATTGCCAAAAATATTTTCACAAGATGTGCATTATTCCAAGTGACCATAACTGACCACTGGTCTCTTTAGGGGCTTATTTCTTGCCAGCCCGGCACCACATGGCTTGAGCTTCATTCCAGTATGTTCTCAGTTCCTCCTACTTGAACGTGCCTAAGGGAAATACCAGAAGGAAATTTTTGTGGCTATGAAGAGTCTGGGTGTCTGGCACTAAAGGCCAATGTTTTAGTTTGGGCTGCCTTAACATAGACTGGGTGGCTTACAAACAATAGAAATGTATTTATCACAGTTCTGGAGGCTGGAAGTCCAAGATCGGGGTGCTAGCATGGTTGGGCTCTGGTAAGGCCAGATGGCCAACTTTTCTTTGTATCTTCACATGGCAGAGAGCAGAGAGGGAAAGCAAACTCTCTTGTGACTTTTATAAGGGCACTAATCTCATTCATGAGGGTTTCACCCTCATGACCTCACCTAATCCTTTTTTTTTTTTACTGTATATCATCATCATCTAATCATAATCATCTCCCAAACGACTCACCTCCTAAGGCCATCACATGGAGCTGGTAGACCTTCAACATATGAATTTCAGGGAGACATATTCAGTCCATAAGAGCCATTAATATTTTTGAGTACCAGGGAGCTGGGTCTGCAGAACTAGAGGTAAACCACAGCTTAAATGCTGTGGCCTCCTTTTGTTTGGCAACTCAAGGACGACTTATGAGGATGGCCTGTACTTCTAATTGTGTCCCAGACTTGTATCCTTTCTTAGTAACACAAACTTTGAATTTTAGCTGTACCCATGTGGTCACCTCCAATTAGGATTACATTTTTTAAGGCCCTTTTTTGCTGAATGTGGTCATATGACCAAGTTCTAGCCAATGAGACAAAATGAAACGTGACTTCTGGGAGGTGTCCTTAAAAAGAGGGGCATGCTCTTTTTTCCTCTTTTTCCTTCCTGCTGGCTGGAAAATAGATATGATGGCTGGGGCTTAAGCAATCTTCTTGTACCACCAGGTAGAGCTGCTTATTATGACAGAGAAATAATAGAAGGAGCCTGGGTTGGAGGAAGCTGCCTGAAGCTTTGAATGGAGTTTGTGTACCAGAGAACTAAATTTCTAAACTGTTTGTCACTCGAATTATTTTTGTCATGTGTATTTAAAGCTTAAGGAGTGACTTTGGTAAGGTTAAATGTCTGCGGGCAAACTTCATTTGCACAGTGGGACTAATAATACTTACCTTAGCCTAATGCTAAGGTTACAGCAAGTTAGTCATAAATCTAAAAGCAGAACCCAGGAATCTTAATGTCTCAAGCTTCTAAGTTCACTATTGTTTTTGACAAAAGTCTTGGACCTTAGATACAGTGTACCTCTTTCTGTTGGTAGCTGTTGTAACAAATGAAGAAATAGAAATCAGGATATGTTTGTATTATAGAAGCACTCTGCTCCAGAGCCTCATTCAGGATCTACCTCCATCATGAGACCTTCCTGCCCATTAGGCCTACAGTGGGTCATCTCACTCTGAGTCCCTACAACACACTGCAGGCTTTACTCTTTTTTTTTTTTTGAGAGAGAGTGTTGCTTTGTCACCCAGGCTGGAGTGCAGTAGTTCAATCTCGGCTCACTGCAAGCTCTGCCTCCTGGGTTCACACCATTCTCCTGCCTCAGCCTCCCGAGTAGCTGAGACTACAGGCACCTGCCACCATGCCCGGCTAATTTTTTGTATTTTTAGTAGAGATATGGTTTCACTGTGTTAGCCAGGATGGTCTCGATCTCCTGACCTCGTGATCCGCCCACCTCGGCCTCCCAAAGTGCTAGGATTACAGGCGTGAACCACCACACCCGGCTGGCTTTACTCTTAAATATGGTCCTCAGGTATCTCTCTGGTCTGTGTCTTAAATTAGATGGTAACCTCTCAGAGGGCTGGGTGTGCATCCAAAGATCCCTCATAATAATGAACATTGTGCAAGGCATAGAAAGAGATGCATCAAAGTGCTTATTAAAAATGAATGAAAAGGTTCTATTCTGAATATGAGATGAGGAAAGAATCCTCTGGATTGTAGAGAAACACAGATAAATATATTTTCTTTTTTTCTAGATGGAGTCTTGCTCTGTTGCCCAGGCTGGAGGGTAGTGGTATGATCTTGACTCATTGTAACCTCCATCTCCCAAGTAATTCTCCTGCCTCAGCCTCCCAAGTAGCTGGGATTACAGGCGCACACCACTGCACCCAGCTAATTTTTCTATTTTTAAAAGAGATGAGGTTCTGCCATGTTGGCCAGTCTGGTCTCAAACTCCTGGCCTCAAGTGATCTTCCCACATTGGACTCTCAAAGTGCTGGGATTACAGGGGTGAACCACCACACCTGGCCAGAAACACAGATATATTTGAAACTGGCATTTCTAGTTAGTACTAAATATTTGAGGCCTTCAGACCTCAATCTGTGACATAAAGTATTACTTTTCATCTACTGAAATATCCCATTGCAAATAGAAGTCCCGCAAGACAAGGAGTATGACTGAAACTGGACAAACCAGATGCCAAGATAGTTAGATTTATTTTTGGACCATGAGTCTGGGCTCCAGGGAGAGAAGAAACTTGTCAATTTCACTTTTTTGCTTGGATCAGAAGATTAAGCCTGGCAGAGAGATATTATTTGGGACTAGTGGTTCTCTGGAATTCCTAACCTTCTCTGGGCTTGGGAGGAGTTGGGAGAAGAAAATGCATCATCTGAATGATGGCCATGGTTACAACAGGCCTCGTATGCCAACCAGAGGGAAAGAAAATACTTGCTGAGCAAAGTAACTGGAAAGCAGTTACTCATAGTTTGAACTAAGCTACATGATTGAAATCCAGAATAATGTAGATTTTTGGACCAGTGAACACTTGGAAATAAGCTTTCTGGCTGGAAAGCAGCATTTGGTGTTAGGGATGGAAAGGGCTATTGCAATGCTTTTTCCCTGGGCGCTTTGTGCTGCCAGATACTCAGGGCCATCTGAAGCATATTTACTTACTCCAGCAGATTTCTCAATAGTTCCAGCAACAGGAAGGAGTTGACCAGCTTGATAGGTGCATGTAGCCAGGTGGTAGAGTCAGGAAAAGCCTGTCACGCTGCTGAGCCTGATGGTAACAGTTCCATCCTGTTGAGTCCCTGGAGGGTGAATACTTAGGTGGACACATGGATATTGATGTCAATGCTGCACAGGGCACAGTACTGGACAAGTGTCACAAGTTCAGCTGGGCAAACTCTAGGATGCCAGATCACGAGGGCTGTTTCCAGGAAAGGCTGACCCCTGCTGTTTATGTCCTCTTCCCCTGAAGCTCAGTGGAGCTCACCAGCCTCAGTTACCTTGTAGACCACTGAAGAAATTCCCAATTAGCACACAGGAACGTCCAACCCTATGGGATTTGAGACTGAAGAGTGCAGCCATCACATGACGGAAGCAGAATTATACTCCAAAAACCTTGCCTTGAGTCTCCGCTTTGTCCTTTGCCAACCAAATGAGGCCAGGCAAGTCACAATCTCATGGAGTATTCACTTATCTACCTGTAAAGTAGAGATGTCTGACCTATTTCAGAGGATTGTTCTGAGGATAAAATGAGACGAGGCATTTGTCCTGTCCTCTTCAAATGCCATATTGTGATACTTTTCACTTAATTATTTTAAAGGCTTTAAAGACTCCATCTCCTTTAATCTTGACAACATCTCACGGCAGGGGGATACTATTTTTATCCCCATTTTACACAGAGAAAAAGGGGACCCTGGATGAGTCAAGTGACTTGTTCAAGGCTATGCCACTAGGTGGCAGACCCGGGATTTGAACCCTGCTGTCCAGCTCCAGAGTCTGTCTGACCAAGGCACTCATTCCCAGTGGAGGAAAAGATAGACCATTCTTTTAGAAGTGCTCTTCATTTTTGTTTGGAGAACCACAAGTACTTTGTTATTGTTCCAGCATCCAGTCTGGGCTTTCTCGTCTGAGGGCACTGGGGAGAGGGGAAGTCGTTTAAGCAGGGAATGCTGAGTTCCGGTTTGCTGCTTAAAAGGATCACTGGCTTCTAACTAGCAAATAGACACACTGGCTGCCGTGTGGAGGCTGGATGGGGCCAGTGTGAGGAGAGGGCAAAACTGAATTCAGGAGTCAGGTGGGAAGCTGGTTCATGGAATCCAGGAGAGAAACTCTGAGGGAGCAGAGCTAATCTTAGGACCTCTCAGACCAGATAGAGAGGAGTGTGGCACTGATGCTTACAATCAAATCATAGAAAATAATCCCTTCCTGCGAAGTAGCCCACACTGATGGAAGTAAGCGCTGAAGGTTGTTCTCCACATAAGGAGATCGCTCTGGGTTTCATTTTGCCCCCCTAATCCCTGTGATTTCCTGGAGATGTCAGTCTCATCGAAGGCAGCTGAGCACCTTGCTCTGCCCGTGTGATGCAGCTGTGACCATTCCCAAGCTGGCCCTCCGGGGATGGCCCTTGGCAGAGCCCCCCAACATCTGACTGAAGCTCCGCTGAGCTGTCCTCTCCAAGTGGGTCGGGCACCCGGGAGAGATCTCTCCTTTTTCTACCCCGTCTCTGGGATCTCTGCATCCTCAGACTACCTCCTCCTCATCTATGCTTTTCCTCCTTCTCTGCCATCAGGGGACCAGGGCCTCTCTGCCCGCCTCTCCCTGAGCTGCTGCTCTATAGAGAGGCTGCCCCTTGCCCTCCAGTTCAGAGTGGGAAGCTAGGATGCCTGAGTTTCAATCCTGGATCACACAGACCGTAGGGCTGGGAGGTTGTGTGTGGCCCTCCCCAGCGGCCAGTGCCCAGCACACGCTTCCCCTTGTCCCTTGCGACTTCTCCTGGGACAGCCGCTGTGAGACTCAGGATGTCACCCCCCAGGGAGAGTCTTTGAAAGAAGTGAATGCTCCCATTCTCCACTCCAACGCCACAGCCCACCCTGGGCGGGTCATCTGGCGACTTCCCAGTTGCTCTTCCCAGATGCAGCAGGGAGGCAGATCTCTTGGCGCCTTTGTGACACAGCATTCTCATCTGATAAATGGGGCTAGGAGTATTTTCCCTGCCTACTTCACCCGGCTGTTGGGACAGTGACGAACTTAAGCTAAGAAATATACATGCTTAAGGCATTATTATTAGCCAGATGAACATTCTGGTGGGTGTCGGCTGCTGGGGCTCTCTCAGGCTTCCTCTGGCAGAAGTGCCACAAGAAAGTTACTCTTTATCCCAGTCTCTCCAGGGGCCCACTCCGGCAGAACTCCTCGGCTGGGGGTTGACCACGAGCGGCTCCTCTTGCCCCTCTCCCATTGGCTTTCACCTGCCAGAGGGTCGGCTGCAACAGGCCTCTTGGCCCGTCAATCAGGCCCGCCGTGCCCCGCCCCGCCCCTCCTGGGGGTTTATAACGGGAATTCCCATGGCCCGGGCTCAGGCGTCCAACCTGCTGCTGCCTGGGCCCCGCCGAGCGGAGCTAGCGACGCGCGCAGAGCACACGCTCGCGCTCCAGCTCCCCTCCGGCGCGGTTAATGACTGTGTCCCCTGCCCGCAGCCTCTGCGAGACCCCGCCGCAGGACCGTTGCCCGCTCCCCGCCGCCGCGAGGGCCCCGAGCGAAGGAACGAAGGAAGCGAGACGCGCTGTGCACCCCGCGGAGCCCGCGAACCCCGCTCGCTGCCGGCTGCCCAGCCTGGCTGGCACCATGCTGCCCGCGCGCTGCGCCCGCCTGCTCACGCCCCACTTGCTGCTGGTGTTAGTGCAGCTGTCCCCGGCTCGTGGCCACCGCACCACAGGCCCAAGGGTAAGTGCGCCCCTTGCTTTGCGCCCACCTGCGGAGGGAGGCGAGGTCGCTTCGCCACTCATCCCTGGGGGCAGGAAGGGGAAGAGAGATGTCAGAGACCTGTTGTCTTCTGTCTACTACCAGGTCCCCTGCGGGCTTCGTTGGTGAATTAGCTGAAATTTTTTTTTCTCCCATTGGAGCCACCACCCCTCCCTTTCTTGCAGCACCATCCCTCCCCTGCCCCCGAACTGTCACTGGTGGATTTTCTTTCCCAATCTCTTCTCCCCTGCATTTTGCTCAAGACCCTCAGAGGTGCCTCCTGCGTCGGAGAGAAGCTCGCTCTCCGCTCATGTAGTGCTTCCCTGTGGTCCCACGCTGCGCCAGGTCCAGCGCGCTGGCGTTGTTGGCAGGCGGCGGGGGTTGGCGGGGTGGGTGCAGCTCTGCCTGGAGAGTTTTAGGTTACCCGCGAGCCATACAAGGACCTTGTGTTGTTGTTTTAAAAAGAGATCACTGCTCGTAAAACCCACAGCAGATAATTTTAATGTCCCCTCCTGCTGGGCAGGCACTGGAAGAGGGTCAGAGGTGGGGTACTGTAAAGAGGTGGGAGGGGAGAGTTGCGCAATATTCAGGGGTCTCTTCCCCTGGGTTCAGTGCTGGGAGGTTGAATTACTTGTTGAACCTTGGTCTGATTGGAGTTTCTGAACGACATGAAACCTGCCAATTCTGTGCACAGGACAGATTGTCCAGGGCATTGTAAAATCTCCTGGAACTGACAGCATTGTGTTCATTTCTGGTCTAGATTATCCCCCCAACACTCCCTACCAATTGGTCTAATAAAGAATTTCACTGCCTTAAAACATGTACTATTAAACCACCTAGTGGTTCTTTCGACCAAACTTAATCCAGGCAATCTCTGGCCAAGCATCAGTTTATGTCAGGGCAATTGCTTCTTAACTGGTAGCCTGAGAGTCCATGTGAAAGTAGCTAGGATCTTTGCGAAAACAAGGTTGGCTCAATCAACTCGTGCTTCCTTTCCTGAACATCCTTGGGCCTAGCTCTTGACCACCTGTTCAGATTGCAGGTTGTTTATTCATAGCTTTTGCTATATGAGAATCATTTTTATAGCTGTCGTGTGGAGGAAAAGTCTTGTAATGCTTGACAAGTCTTAAAGACTGCCCAGATGCTGGGTTGATTACATCCAAGCCCAGCTATCACTGTGAGATCAGATTTGCAGCCACTTAGGAAAGAAAAGTGTTTGTCCCCGTGTTGGGCCAGCCCTTGCTTTTATGACCAGATGTGCAACAGCAGCAGTTAAAGTGTGGCAGATTAGATCCAGGGCGTGTCATAAATCCTCGACAGCAGGCATTCCCAAAGCTGGGGCAAGTAAGGGCTCCGGGAGTGACTTTTATGGATGCAGATGAGGATGCCTTTTAAATGAAGCTGCTTGGTTTGATATTAGGACCCGGAGCTCTTAAACTCTGAGGTCAGGCGAGCCATGCGTTCCCTCCAATAATTAGGAACAGTCAAGACAGAGATGCAGACCAGAGCCCCCCGACTGAAATCTGGATGGCCGCCCACAGGAGGGTCGAAAGGAGAGAGGCCCTGAGACAAATGGTGGGGGGCTCATTTGTTTGCTGCTGGGCTTGTCTAGAGTCTCAAGCCATATGGCTCTCCTTCCTGGCCTCCTGGAATCAGAGAAAGCAACCTTTAGGGGAAAGCTAGGGACTTGAGGGGGAAATCAGGCACCATGGTTAGGTTCCTTCCAGCTCTTCTAGTTTATTAATCTGATAGAAGTGATGGAACATAAGCAGGAATTGTAAATAGGCTGGTGTATGTCCAAGCTGCTTCTCTCTCTCTCTCTCCCCCTCTTTTTTTTCCTCTTTCTCTCTCTCACTCAAATACACACACAAACACACACACATGCACACACACATCTTGGTGTGTTTAGAAAGTACCAAGGAGAAGGTGCTGTCTCGAGCATGTGGTTACCTGGTTGTGTTTATAGTTAACAAGAGCTACCACTTATGAACATCTGGGCTGGGCACTTTACGTGATCTCTTATTCGAACAAGAACAAGAGGGTGGGTCTTTTAAAAAGTCATTTTGCAGACGACAAAGTGAGACTCAGGGTGGCCAATCGGCTTGCCTGAGCTTCCAGTTTATATGGATTGAAAGATTGTGTGCTTTTCCCACCACTATGCAGCTGTAGCGAGTGTTCATCTGAGTGATGCCATTTCTGTTAAAGAAAGAGATGGCTTGATGAGAAATACAGAACCCGGATACATCAGGGGAGTTTGCAGAGAAATTATTAACATTTTTTTTT
>NW_016820119.1:335734-351298 GCF_001698545.2 Rhinopithecus bieti | reverse complement strand
TTTTTTGGTATCTGTATCACTTAAGGGAAATGACTGAATTTCAACCTATCCCCAAAGACTCCAGTTCTTTTCTATGGCTTATTGGTGGCCTCAAAAGTGTAGCTCTGGTTGTTGAGAGCAGCGTCATCCGAGAAGCAGAAACATCTGGCTTGTTGCATTATTCCCTGTGGGCGCTCCTAAGTCTCTTCTGTTAATCTTTTGAGTGACAGAGGCTTAAGGATTGGCATCTTTTCCAGCTGGCTTTCTAGGAAACCAAGAGCATGCCCTTTCAGTTTAACTTTATCTGGCTCACTAATTGAGCTCCCCCGAGGCCTAGACCCCAGTCCTTGCCCCCTTATTTGCTTCCTGCCTTCCTTCATAAAATTCCTGACATTTGTTTGACTCTGGAAACCAGCGGCTATCAAGTATCAGATTGGAGGCTATTATGTAGGAAGCACCTGATTTTGGAGTCTCTCAACTCTGAGTGGCCGCTTGGCTACCTGGGACGTTGGTCAGGATTCTTTTAATTACTGAGGAGGCAGAACTGTTTCTTTAATCCTGCACAATTTGCTGAAAATGTTTCAGGGGACGATGGGATGGGGGAGGGGCTCTCCCTGGCTGATGGTGTCTGGCAGATGGTCCAGCCAACTGCCTGTCTTTGTTAAATTCTGTGTCTCCCTTGAAGACGGAAAGCTGGGTGAAGGCAGGAACTGTTTCTGTGTTGTCCAGGGATTTATCTCTGGAGCTCAGCAAGGGCCAGACATCTGTCAAGATTTACTTCGTTGGTGTTGGTGGAATGAACAAATAAATGCAGTTAATGTGTGTTAAAGAGTGATCACAGGTTCCACTTTGTCTGGAGGCAGGAACTAGATTTAAGAAGTGAGAAATATGAGATGATGCGAAGATCAAGAGGTCTGAGTCAGAAATGGATTTTTATTTTTTAAATTTGACAGATAGCATTGTATTGTATGTATTTATCATGCACAACATGATGTTTTGAAGTGTATATACATTGTGAAACAGTCAAATCTAGCTAATTAATGATGGCATTACCTCACATAATTATCATTTTTGTGGCAAGAGCACTTAACATCCACTCTTTGCATTTTTCAAGGATACAATAACTTGTCACTAACTATAGTCACTTTGCTACACAATAGATCTCTTGGATATATTACTCCTCTCTAACTATAATTATGTACCCTTTGACCAACCTCTCTCCTTCCCCTCTCCCCTCTTCATTCCCCAGCCTCTGGTAACCACTGTTCTATTTTCTGCTTCTATGAGACCAATTTTTTTAGATTCCACGTATGAGTGAGATGACGTGGTATCTGTCCTTCTGTGGTGGCTGACTTTACTTAATGTCCTCCAGGTTTATCCATGTTGTTGCAAATGACAGGACTTCATTCTTTTCTATGGCTGAAGAGTATTCCTTGTGTATATATACCATTTTTTCTCTATCCATTCATCCACTGATGGACAGTTAGGTTGATTTCATATCTTGGCTATTATGAACAATGTTGCAATAAACGTGGGAGAACAGGTATTTCTTCAACATATTGATTTCATTTCCTTTGGATAAATGTCCAGCAGTGAGATTGCTGGGTCATGTGCTAGTTCTGTTTTTAATTTTTTGAGGAATGTTTTTACTGTGTCTTATAATGGCTAATTTACATTCCCACCAACAGTGTGTAAGGACCCCCTTTTCTTCATATCCTTGCCAGCACTTGTTGTTTTTTGTCTTTTTGATAATAGCCGTTCTAACTGGAGTGAGGTGGTATCTCATTGTGGTTTAACTGCATTTCCCTGATGATTAGTGATGTTGAGCATTTTTAAATATACCTATTGGCCATTTCTATGTCTTCTTTTGAGAAATGCCTATTCAGATCTTTTGCCCATTTTTTCATTGCATTGTTTTTTGTTTTTTTTTGCGACTGAGTGATTTGAGTTCTCTGTGTACTGTGCATAGTAACTCCTTATCAGATATATAGTTTGTGAATATGTTCTCCCATTCTCTAGGTGATCTCTTTAGTTGGTTAACTGTTTTCCTTCCTGTGCAGAAGCTTTTTAGTTTGGTATAATTTCATTTGTCTAATTTTGCTTTCGTTGCTTGTGCTTTTGAGGTCCCCAAACCAATGTCATGGAGCTTTCCCCGTATGTTTTCTTTTAATAGTGTCACAGTTTTGGATCTTACATTTAAGTCTTTAATTCATTTGAGTTGATTTTTGTATATAGTGAGATATGAGGGTCTAATTTCATTCTTCTGCATGTGGATATCCAGTTTTCCTAACACCATTTATTGAAGATTTTCCTTTCCCCATTGTGTGTTCTTGGTACCTTTGTTGAAATCAGTTGGCTGTAAATGTGTGGATTTATTTTTGGGCTCTGTATTCTGTTCCATTGGTCTATGTGTCTGTTTTTATGCCAGTACCATGCTGTCTTGGTTCTATAGCTTTGTAGTTTATTTTGAAGTCATATAATGTGATGCCTCCAGCTTTGTTCTTGTTACTTTTTACTTTGCTTTGGCTGTTCAGGGTCTTTTGTGGTTATACAAAATTTTAGGGATTTTTTTTCTATTTCTATGAAGAACATCTTAGTATTTTGATAGGGATTGCACTGAATCTGTAGATTGCTTTGGGAAGTATAGACATTTTCACAACATTTGCTATTCCAGTTCATGAACGTGATGTCTCTTTCCATTCATTTGTGTATTCTTCAACCTGAAACTGATTTCTTACATGTTTTAGGTATTTGTTATTGCTTCTCTAGCCTCTTGATCACTTGATTCATTCTTCAAAACCCAGATCCAACATTACTCTCTAGGAACTTTTCTACAGAGCATTCTTTTTGCTTAGGAACGATTACTCTCTCCTTTGAACAACTTCTGTATCTGGTCCACTTGCATTCTAACTTGTATTAATCCTCTTGCAGTAAGCATCTTAGTATCAGGCCAGCATCTTCCTCTTCTTAGCACTAAGTGACCCCTTTAGCACTTCATGCATGATCTGTTTTGTTAAATGAACAAATCTGCAAGCCCCTTGAGGGCAGAATAGAGACCTCATTCATCAGGGTACTTGTCACGTTGTAAAGCATTCTGTAAATATATATTGAAATGAAGTGGACTGCATAATGATGTCCAACCTGGACCCCTGCTGTTGTTTAAACGTGAAATTGGTTATTTACAAACTGGCTTTTCCATTTTGGGTTTTGTTCTTTGTTTAAAAATAAGTGTGCTTGGTAGTTACAGGAAGGTGGGGGAAGAGAGACTGAACATGCAACTTTGAATAGGGAAACTGGCTTTATAGCTTCTCCCCAGTCGTTTTTTGTATCTTGCATTTGCCAAGAGTGAAACAGCTTCTAAACTGTTTCCTTCCATTTGACTAGCCCACCCCAGCATCTGGTCCAGGGTAGGTCCTTGTGTCTGCTTAGATGCTTTTCCTATTATCTGTGCCCCTGACAAGAATCCTTCTCTTTCATATGGGGGGATTTAGCTGAAGTGCTACTCAAGTGTTAGGCCAAGGACCAGATTTAAACATTTTGGTGGAGCTGACATGTGAAATTTATAGAAACAAAATTGAGGAGGACAGAAAGAGGAAACAATCCTTTTAGAATCTCTAGGAAATGCAATCAAAATAGAAAAGAATTGATATGATCTAATTATCTTCTGAAGTTGAGCATTCACATTTCTGTGGCCCAGCAATTCCACTCCGGCTATATGTGCCCAGGAGAAACTCATGTCCTGTGCAAGTATGTTTACAAAGTCACATACCTGGAAAGAGCCCAGAAGCTCATCAGTGGGAGGGCAGATGAGTAAACTGTGATGAATTCACAGTGTAAAATTATACTCAGCCAAAACAAGTGAGCAACAGTGACATGCAAAAATATGGATAAGTCTTGGCAATATGATATTAAGTGAAAGAAAATTACCAAAAGATACAGCATGACATTTAAAAAATAAACTTATAAATAAGTAAAATAATAAAAAAAAACCTTTTTAGGAATACGTACAGCTACAAGAAAACGCGATGAAAAGCAAAGTAAAGTAATGATGGATACAGATTCAGGGTGAAGTGAGGGTGAGGCAGGGGGATAGAATGGGTAAAACCATATGGTTGGTGTGGGTTGGTGTTGATACTCTACCTTTTTGGGGAGAGGGAGGATGGGCCTAAAGGCATGTGTCCATTATTCAAGATCTAATAGCTGATAAAAAAAGTGAGCCCTGCATAAACCAATGTTGAATGTGTCATGAGCCAAAGATTATAATTAATTCAATTCTTTGCATGTGAGGTCAAACAAACAAAAATTCCCAGAGTAAGGGACTCCTTTCTTTCCACCTTCTGCTTCCTTCTCCCCCTTTCAAGATGTGCATGTGTCTCTATCTAAAATAACCCCACTGGAGAGTGATTTTGGCTTCTAGACCCAGAGCAGACCCAGACCCTGGCATAAACGTCTGCATCAGGTGGCTTAAGGGCTCATTTGTAAAGCTAAGCTGGCAGTGGGCAATCTTCCCTTTTCCTTGCTCAGGGTGATTCACCCTGCAGAGTGGAAGTGGTCATGAGCTGATGCTTGGGTTAGAAACTTTATTTGCCAGTGGGGCCAGTGGGGCCTGTGGGTGGAGGTAGTGTCTGGGTTAGGGGAAGGCCTGTTTGATGCCTGTCTTCATTCCAACCTCCCCTCACCACCTTTTTCAGGAGCTGGGGGTGGGATGCATGATCCTGCTTAGCAGGTACAGGGCACCCTTTCTCTCTGAGCCACATAGAGATTTATTGTTTAGGCTGCCAAGTTCTAGTATTGCTGCTAGTGGTGGAGGATGTCAGTGTGGAGGGCCCCCTCCTTCCATGTTTGGGGAGGACAAAGGTTGAGTTGCAGATGAGAAATCAATTGGAGCTGCTTGTGAGGCCACCAAACAGGGTTAGATTTGTACAGTACATGCTCTGCATGAGCCATGAGTCACCGAGAGGTCTAGAGATTGGATTGCCATGGATCACTTCCAACTGTCCCCATGAAGACCCCAAAGCAACACAGGTGACTATAGGGTTTTCTTTTGCATCCAACATCATTCAGAATTCAGTTGCTAGATCACAAAATAATCTTACCTTTGGCCACATCTAAGCTCGTTAGGTATGGGGCTCTGCATACTTCCTGGACATCGCCTTGGTTGATTTCAGCATCCTTTTTTTGAGTCAGAATGGGGCAGCCTCTCTAAGACAGGGAAGGTAGCTCTTATCTCAGCAGAGCCTTTCCCACCACCAGAGAGCACTGGGACTGAGCATAGTTCCATGAGGTCAGGCGTAATGTGTTTTGAAACCTGACAAATTATCTAGAGATCTGAACAACTATGCCTCGCCTCCTTAAAAACTATTTTACACTACAGTGTTCGTTGGATTCTATAAGATAAGGACTGAAAGGCTTTTTTTTTTTTTTTTTTAAAGTATTGACAGTGGAGAAAATTGGACCTACTTTCCAGAGTGGCTTATTTTTAGAACTAGATATGCATTCTAAGGTAGTGCTGGGAGTTTTAAATAATTTTTATGGATGTTCATTGTGCATTTATTCTTGAAACTTCTGCCAAGCCCCTGGGGAGAGGACACATTGTAGGTAACAAATAAAATAATGAGATAGGGAGTGTTATAAAAGGACATGCCTTACTCCTTCACTTCCTCCTTCCAAAGTGCCAGTGACCTGCTTAAAAACGATGATGCCAGTGACTTCCCTTCATCCATAGAACTTTCCACAAGGGTGGTTTATAACTGCACTGTCCAATATTAGCCACATGTGGCTATTGAACATTTGAAACGTGGTTAGTACACTGAGGACCTGAATTTTAAATTAAATTAAATTAATGTAAATATGAATGTTAATAGCCACATGTGGTTGGTGGCTATCATATTGGACAGTGCTGGACTCTGACCAGCATGTCCAACCTTACCTCCTGCTGGATACCCCTATGTGCCCTAAACCTCAGCAGGGCTGAACCACTGTACCTCCTGATCTCTCCTTCCTTCCCCATTTCTATCTGTCAGAATCCTGCCCATCATTCAAAAGGTTCAGATGCTACCTCCATGCAGTCCTTCTAGATTGGTCCCAGGATGAATTCTCTCAGTTTCCTTTAAGCAAAGAATCATTTGCTTACCCCTATGATGGCATGTGTCACCATCTTCCCTGTATCCCAGCCAACCAGGAGCAGCCTCAGCATAGGCTCAGAGGCAGACAGACTCAAGTGTGAGTCTGGCTCTGTTGTTGGGCATCTGGGCTAGTAATTTGGCCTCTTAGGTCCTCTGTTCCCTGATTTGTCCATTGGAGGTCACAGCACCTCTTTTCTAGGGCGGTGGGGAAAATGGATGATGTGCCTTGTATTAGCTTCCTATTGCTGCTGTGACAAATGAACACAAACCTAGTGGCTTAAACAACACAAATTTCTAGGGATCAGAAGTCTGAGACGGCTCTTAATGGGCTAAAAAAATCAACAGGACTGAGTTCCTTTCTGGAGCTGTAGGAGAGAATCATTTTTCTTGCCTTTTCTAGCCTCTGGAATCTGCCTGCATTCCTTGGTTTGTGGTCTCTTCCACCTTCAAAGTTAGCAATGATTGGCCAAATCTTTCCTCATGCTGCCAGGGTCTCTCTGGTTCTGAATTTTCTGTGTCCCTCTTTGCCATTTAAGGACTCTTGTGATTACACTGAGCCCACCCAGATAATTCCAAGTAATCTCCTTATTTTAAGTGTAGCTGATTAGAACAAACCTCCTTGCCCTGTAACATAGCATTATTAGGATTAGCACATGGACATCTTTGTGGGGGGCATTATCCTGCCTACCACATTCATCAAGGGCCTGGTACAGTGCCTGGCTCATAGAAAGTGCTTTACAATTGAGGCCATCATTATGACCAGCATCTGTTAGTTTCTTTCCTTTAGGGTAGGAGCCTCTTAATGATGAAGTCGCTTAATTTTCTTTATAGACTCCATCCTGCCCAAAAGCAGGTGCTTAATAAACGTTTATTGAATAATAGAATTTTCAATAAAGGTAGATGATTTCTTTCCTTGTAAAGCTATATTGGATAGTAAAAAGAAGTAATATGCAAAAAAGGGAATAGATGATCCCTTTTAGGTAAAAAAGTTGGTTTATATATTAAAAAATTATGTAGATTATTTGTCATGCTGTTAGTGGTGGTGATCATGGGGATGTTCAATTTCCAAGAGATGCATTTTGGTGACTATTAACACAATTTTGTTTACAATGAGCATTTTTTAATTCTAGAGCAAAATAATAAAGATTAAAACATGCATGATTGAAAAATGCCCCCTAAACCTGTCTCAGTCCAGCCTGATTCCTGAGTCACCCTGGAATTCAATCTACATCTGACACAATTGGCCTGTATTCATGTTGGGCTAACTTTTAGGGCTAGTAACTATTAGTACCAGGACTGCTCATTTTCAACATGCTTTGAGCTCAGGCTGCTTTAAAGGAGAGTTTTCAATTAACCTCAGCAGGACATAACTGTAAAAAATATATTTATTGCTACTGGTGGGAATATAAATTAGTATAACTTTGTAGAATTACAGTTGAAGTTGTACACACTCTTTGACCTTGTAATTCTGCTCTGGTACATACCCTGGAGAAAATCTAGTGTATATGGAGAGATACGTTCAAGACTGTTCATAGCAGCATTTTCTGGTGGTAGTAAAACATTGGAAATTAGCTAAATGACCACCAACAGAAGAATAGAGAAATAAATTAAAGTATATGCAAATAATGGACTCTTACACAACACTGAAAATGACTAATCTAAACCTATACTAATTATTGCAGATTAATTTCAACAATGTTGCATGAAAAAGGCAAATTGCAGAATAATACATAATGCTATTATTTACATAAAGATTGAAAGCATGCAAAAGCTATATTGTTTAGATGTAAAAAATGTAAGATAAAATTAAGGGCAGTGATGAACGCTGTGTGGAGCTCAGGTTAATGGTAAAGTAGGGCAAACTGGAATATGTCATGAGGGGACACACGGAAGGCTTGGATTGAATGGTAATATTGTTTGTCTTAAAATTGGGCGGTGAATACATAGATTATTAAATTCCTTTTTGTATATATTAAGTAACACATTATACATTTTTCATAAGATATTAAAATGCATTTAGATAGATCACAAACTGTTTAAGCACAAATATTAAAAGTGGTGCTTCTGGGAGGGGTTCTCAGCTGCATGAAGCTGAGCATGCCTTTCCTTTCCTCTGAAGGACAGGCTCAGGGGTGTTTAACCAAAGTTGCAATTCCTCTTCTCTCCCTACTCCCCGGACTGCATCTGCTGGCCTCTCCCTCCTGCCCTCCTCAGGGCCAGGAGGGGCTGCTGCTCCCTTCTCCTGGCCTGTGCTTGCCAGCGTTAGTGCTCCTCTCTGCCCTCCCCAGGCCTCTGCTTGCCTGTCGTCCCTGCCCTCCCTGGATGATCATGAATGAGGTTCTTCTTCATCTTCTTCAAGTTAAGTTGTCGTCGGTTTAAGATTTCCAATGTTGGAAAGTAAAAATACAGAATGCCCAGGTAAATTGGAATTTCAGATAAACAACAGATTATGTTTTAGTGTAAGTATGACCCACATAAAAATTATTCATTGTTTATCTGAAATTGAAATTGAATGGAGTATCTTGTATTGTATCTGCCAATCTTAAATTAGTTCCTTTCTTTTGTAAATTACCTGCCCAGGGCTTCTGCTAATTTAAAAAATAGGGATGGTAGGTTTTTTTTTTTTTTTAAAATACTAAAGATATTAATCTGTTTTCTGTCAAGTCTGGCAAATGCCTTTCTCAGTATGTTATATGAAAGGATGAGGGTTTCAATCCACTGAACTTTTACATGTTTATGTGGCTAATCTGTTGTTATGGTTTCTGTCTTTGGTGTCAGGCTGAGAAAGGCCTTCTACTAAGATTGTAGAAATTAGGTTGAATAAATTTCTAAAGACTTGGGTTGCACAGGCAGCAACAAATGCGTGACACACAGGTCACCAATTAATGTTTGCTGTGAGTTTCTGTAGTGTGTTCTGAATGAAACTTCTTAATGTAATCCTTTGGAGAGCATACTTGTTCCATGCTTCAGAAATTCCAGTAACATCTGGAAAGAAGATATGCCAAATGGAAGATTCTGTGAAGGTAATTGGGGAAATTTATGTAAAATGTGTTGGTAAGCAAGCTGTATTGGAAATGACACTAGAGCTTTGGCAAAGGACTTAGACTCTCCTTCATCTTTGGGTCCTATCTAGTCATTATTTTTTTTGTTGTTATGAAAACTTCCAAATATACACAAAAGGAGAGAATAGTGTAATGGATTACCATGGATCCCTTACCCACATTCGACCATGAACCACTCATGGCCAGTCTTGTTTCTTCTACCAGTCTCCCTATTGCCCTGCTCAGATTATTTTAAAGCAAACGTCTCCTTATTCCCCTGCTCAGATTATTTTGAAGCAAATCTGACATTGTGTTTTATCATCTGTACATTTTCATATATATCTCTAAAAGTTTAGGATTCATTAAAAAACCTAACCATGATACCAAACCACTACCAAAATGTATTAGCAATAATTCTGTAATATAATACAATCAAATAATCAACATTCAAATTTCCTTGATGATCCCTTAAATATGCTATTCTGTTTCTTCAAATCAAGGCCCAAATAAGGTCCACATATTGCAATTGGTTGATTTGTCTCCTAAGTCTGTTTTAATCTATGAGTTTCTCCTCTACCTCTTTTTTACTTTGTAATTTATTTGTTGAGTAAACAGGTCTTCTGGGGTTTCCACACTAGATTTTGCTGCCTGCATTTCTGTTGCATTTTGTAACATGTCCCTCTATCCTTTATGTTTCTTGTAAAATGGTAGTTAAATCTATAGGTTTGATCAGGTATTGGTTTGATAGATATATTTTTGCAAGTATATTTCATGGGAGTTGGTGTGTACTTCCTTCAGGAGACATACAACATCTATGATGTGAGCATCCATTGATGATCATTGCTGGATCTGCTAATTCACTGATTTTTAAACAAGTAACAGGCTGTACTGAAAAGAGATTCTAACTTTTGGGAGGTATTGCCATTATTTTCCTTGTCTCTGATGTTGCTGTGGAGGGATAGAGAAGGGGGTTTTGTGCTAAAATTCCCTTCTGAAGCCTCTCTCAGTGGGAAGGCTGCATGCGACTGCAAAGCTCTGAGGGGGAAACTATGCCCTGAGTTTTTGGTTGGTGGCCTTGGGAGGGGAACCACCTTGGTGGTTTCTGGTTGAAGTGGTAAGAGCATAAGGGAGCTGGTTCTATTTTTTAGTGTTAATTGGGAGGTTTTTCGGATGTAAAGATAGATTTGCTTTTGTGTGATCTTTGGTATATTTATATCAGTTGGGTATTTATATTACAAGAAACAAATAATGCATTTTGAACTGGCTTATACAGTGAAGGAGATTCATTGGCTCAAGTAGCAGAAGGTACAGAGGTAAGACAGGTACCATGGGCTGAATTCTATCTCCTCCAAATTCATATGAAGTCTTTACCCCTAGTACCCCAGAATGTGATTGAATTTGGAGCTAGGGCCTTGATGAAGCAATTAGGTTAAAATGAGTCTGTTAGGGTGGGCCCTAATCCAGTCTGACTGGTGCCCATGTAAGAAGAGGAGATTAGAACACACAGAGAAAACTAGGGACATGATTGCCCTGTGACGGGGCAGTGAGAGGTTAGCCATCTGCAAGCTAAGGAGAGAGGCCTCAGAGGAGACCAACCCTGCCAGCACCTTGGTCTTGAACTTCCAGCCTCCAGAATTGTGAGAAAATAAATTTCTGTGGTTTACGCTACTCAGTCTGTGGTATTTTGTTATGGCAGCTCTAGCAAACTAATACAGTGATTTTCAGAAGTGGTTTGATTCAGTGGCTCAGCATCATCATCAAATATACAGTGCCTTTATGTAGCTCCCCTCTGCCTTGTGTGATGCATGTTTTATCCCAAGTCCAGCTTTTGTCATGGGGCAAATGGCTGCAGTGGTTCCATCCTTCCTAGCTAAACATCATCCTTTCTAGAAGAGGGAAAAGAGAATTGACTTTCAATAGCTCTCTCAGAAGGTGCAGAGTCTTCATTCCTAGATGGTATCAGGAAACTTAGCCATTCTTTCAACCAATCCCTTTGGCCAGGAGAATGCCATGCTTGACTTGGGCCCAGGTTTCTTAGACCAATCACTGTGGCAGGGGTGGGTGATAGGATTACCCATTTCTGGGACAAGGAGTCAGGTTAATCATGTTAGCTTTTCCTGACCACATGGCTACTGGACAAGGTAAGAGAGTAGAAGGAATGCTGGAGCAACAACCACAGGATTTGTGTTGGGATCTGTGACATTTGGAGACAAGTGGAATGGTAGGGTGGGCTGTGTGGTGAGAAGGGTGCTGCACATGGATGGTCAGAGCTCAGAGCGGGGCTTTCCTCTTACTGGGTGATCAGTTGCTTCATTTGTTAAGGAAATTAAATGATTTTCCAGGGTCCTCCCAGTGCAGATGTTCCAAGAGTTGGAGCTGACAGGAAAAGGGAACATAGAAAGAGTTCAGAAAATTTCAGAATAGAATAGATAGGCCATGTGAAGATGATTCCCGAGAGCCCAAAATGAGGATAATAGGCCTACAGTTGAAAGATTCCCATAGATGCCTTCGTTTTACAGATGTTTAAGGACTGTCCCCAGTGCACTTGGCCAGCTAATGGCAGAGCCAGGGCCAGGTTCTAGATATGTCCCTTTATGGCTCTGTGCATGCCTTTTCCTTTCAAAGATGCCCTGGAACATTTGGAAAAGTGGCACAATTCCAGGTGTGGGGAGGGGAAGAGCTTGAATTTTGTAGAGGATTGTGTTTCTAAGTTGGCTTTGGCCAGTTCACCAATTTCCAGCGGTTGGGAAAGGTGACTAAAACCTCAGGACATTTGGAATCTTCCCCGTCCTTGCCACCTGACTGTGCATGCATTTCATAGCATTCCCATCTCCTGAAAAGGGGTGAGTTTCTGGTTTCCGCCAGTGTTGAAGGTTTCAGTTAGGAAATGTGAAGTAGAGCTGATAGAACAAGTAGCCAGTGATTCTGTTTGAAGAAGTAAAGGTAGATCTCGGTGTAGGACTGTTGATGCTGGTTAATAGGAATGAAATCAATGTAAACATCCACCCAACTGAATGGCAAGTGATCTGGAGCAGTGAGAGCATGTTTGATGGTCGGCATGATAGTTTCCTAGGTGGGTTTTAAAATCAATACCCTTCTTGAGAGTAGAAGTAGAAACCCTTTGTTTTGTTGAGGAGGGTCTGAAAGTAGCCAGGGCCCTCCTTCTTTGGATACTTTCTCTCTGTCTCTCTGCCAGTGACTTCAGAAAGCCTTAGGGAAGATTGACAGCCTGAACGAACAGAGGTCAGGATGCATCATTCCATCCTTCTAGTCTTCTTCCTGGCTTTGAGGACCATATAACTTTTCTTGGTGGTATGGCATTATACTTTCTTTCCCCCCATCA
Source organism: Rhinopithecus bieti (assembly GCF_001698545.2). NCBI lineage: Eukaryota > Metazoa > Chordata > Mammalia > Primates > Cercopithecidae > Rhinopithecus > Rhinopithecus bieti. The sequence goes on along the minus strand of NW_016820119.1, from coordinate 338,810 downwards.
AGGTAGAGCCTTTGGAAAAGACTGGGCTCACAGCCTTGGTCCCAATATTGCTGATTCCCAGTTTGTACCCTTTTTTCCTTCCTTCCTTCCTTCCTTCCTTCCTTCCTTCCTTCCTTCCTTGCTTCCTTCCTTCCTCCCTCCCTTCTTTCTTTTCTTTTCTTTTTTTCTTTTTTTTTTTTTGAGACAGGTCTTCTTCTGTCACCTAGGCTAGAGTGCAGTGGTGCAATTGAACTCTTGGGGCTCAGATGATCCCAATGCCTTAGGCTCCTGAGTAGCTTGAACTAAGGTGTGCCTCCACACCTGGCTAATTTTTAAATTTTTGAAGAGACACAGTCTTGCTATATTGTCTAGGCTGGTCTTGAACTCTTGGGCTCAAGCAATCTTCCTACTTCACCCTCCCAAAGGGCTGGAATTATAGATGTGAGCCAGGGTACTTGGCCCCCGGTGTGTACCTTTCTTTTCCTAAAGCTGCATCTACTTTGAGAATGAAATTCACCTCTCATCTCAATGCTGGATGATAGAAGTCTGAGCTGATACCATTTGACTAGCTGCCTGCTTTCTTGCCTACCTAGAGGGCAGTGTAGCATAGTGGTTTGGGGTCAAAGAGACCTGAGATTAGGTCTCTTTCTCAGAAAAGCCACTTTCTAGCTGTATGTCCTCAGGCAAATGAACTAAGCTCCATGCTTCAGCTTCCTCTTCAAGAAAAGAAAGATATTATTTAACTCGTTGGGTAATTGAGAAGCTTAAATGAAGTGATGGCAGGAAGCTCAATAAATGTTGACTATTCACAAAAATAATAGTTGTAACAAGAAAATATGAGAGATCCATGTAAGAACCCAAAATTAGATTTCCCCCTTGGAATTAAAGCTAAAAGAGTCCCATCAATACAGCGAAGATTTATAATCCATGGTTTTATTCCCTTTTGTTTAAAAATAAAGTTCATTTTATGTGCAATATATAAAATTCCTTCACTTTCCCAATCTGATATAGGTCAGGAGGATCCTCTTAAATGTAAGTCAGTGGAGGGAGGATGCTTCTTGGCATGGTCTTCCTCCATGTGCCATGTGGCTATGGCTTCTCTTCCAGGCAACTGGATGCTCTTTCTTTCTTGAAGTCTTGTTTCGTTTTTCCCTTTTCCTGGCATAGTAGGCTGTTTTCCTGACTATAGCATCTAAAGGAAGCTCGAGTAGTCCTGATCACCTTCTCCATATTTCTCTAAGACTGTGAGAAATCATAGGAAGTCTGTAAGACTGTGAGAAACAGTTTTGCCATTAGGAGGTAAGTGGAAGGTCCTGCTGATTGATGTACCCTCCTCACGATTTTTGGGGTTGGGAGTCAGGCTAGTGACTGTCCGATGTGTTCCCAGATGTGATTCAGGAACATTCCATGGAGCTGGAGGGGCAGTGCCTGGCTTTTCTGGCCCCCTCCTCCTCTAAACTCATATGAGCCTTCCCCTTGTCTGGGTGTTAGAAGGCCAATAAGGGCAGAGCCCATTGTGTCCCTACACACCATCGTTCCGGGTCTTTCTCAGAACTGCAGTTCAGAAACAATAACTCCTTGCTGTTAGCATGACTTCCTGGAGGGATATTTCCAGATAACGTGGCTTGGGCCAGCCACACCTACTTTTTTTTTCTTCTAAGTACTTTTAATTTGTATATTTGGACCATTTATATTTAAAGTGATAATTGATGTAGTTGAATTAATATCTACCATATTTGCTACTGTTTTCTACTTATTGCTCTTGTTCTTTGTGCCTATTTTGTCTTCAACTCATTTTCTGCCAGTTGTGTTTTAGTTGAGCATTTTAATGATTTCATTTTCTCTTTTCTTAGTGTAGCAATTATACTTAAAAAGAACTTTTCAAAATGGTTGCCCCAGAGTTTGCAATAAACATTTAAAACTAATCCAAGTCTTCTTTCAAGTAACACTATGCTACTTCATGGGTAGTGCAAATACCTTATAATAAAGTATTTCTTTTTTTTTTTTTTTGGGACGGAGTCTCGCTCTGTCGCCCAGGCTGGAGTGCAGTGGCAGGATCTCAGCTCACTGCAAGCTCCGCCTCCCGGGTTTACGCCATTCTCCTGCCTCAGCCTCCCGAGTAGCTGGGACTACAGGCGCCCGTCACCTTGCCCGGCTAGTTTTTTGTATTTTTTAGTAGAGACGGGGTTTCACTGTATTAGCCAGGATGGTCTCGATCTCCTGACCTCATGATCGGCCCGTCTCGGCCTCCCAAAGTGCTGGGATTACAGGCTTGAGCCACTGCGCCCAGCCATAATAAAGTATTTCTAATTCCTCTCTCCTGTCCCTTGTATCATGCTGTCATTTATTTAACTTATATGTAAGCTGTACTCATGGACTACATTGTTGCTAATATTATTATTTTGAAAAAACTATTATCTGTTAAATTAATTGATAATATAATAAATAAAAGTTTTACTTTGCCTCCACTTATTCTTTCTCTAATGCTCTTTCTTTATGTAGATCTGAGTTTCTGAGCTATGTTTTTTCCTTCTCTCTGAATAACTTCTTTTAACGTTTCTTACAAGGCAGGTCTACTGGCAACAAGTTCCCTCAGTTTTTATTTGCCTCAGAGTCTGTTTCTCTATCACTTTTAAAGGATAATTTTGCAAAATACAGAATTCTAGGAGGGTAACTTTTTCTCTCAACATTTAAAGTATTTCATCACACTCTATTCTTCCTTACATGGTTTCTGAGGATAAGTTGGATATAATTCTTATCTTTGCTCCTCTATACATAAGGTGTATTTTCCTTTGGCTTCTTGCAAGACTTTTTCTTTATCTTTGATTTTTTTTTTTTTTTTGCAGTTTGAATATGATATGCCTAGGTGCAGAATTTTTGGCATTTATCCTCCTTTATGTGGTCTAATATTTTTGGATCTTTGGTTTCATGTCTGCCATTAATTTTAGAAAATTCTCAGCCCTTATTACTTCAAATAAATATTTATTCTACTGCATTTTCTCTTCCCTTTTATATTCTCAATATGCACATTACACTGTTTGTAATTCTTCTACATTTCTTGGATATTCTACTCCTCCCCTTGACCCCCACCCACCTG
>NW_016820119.1:247096-335651 GCF_001698545.2 Rhinopithecus bieti | reverse complement strand
TTTTTTTTTTTTTTTTTTTTTTTTTTTTTTTTTTTTTTTTTTTTTCAATTTCCTGGCTTGGTGTTCTCTCTGAGCTTTCTGGATCTGTGGTCTGGTGTCTGGCATGAATTTTGGGGAAATTCTCAGTTACTATTGCTTCAAATAATTCTTCTGTTTCTTTCTTTCTTCTCCTTTTAGTATTTCCATTATACATGTTATACCTCTCATGCTTGTCCCAAAGTTCTTGTATATTTGATTCTGTTTTTTTTTTTCCAGTCTTTTTTCTCTTTGCTTTTCAGTTTTGGAAGTTTCTATTGCCATATCCTCAAGCTCAGAGATTCTTTCCTCTGCCATGTCCAGTTTACTAATGAGACCATCAAAGAAAGGAATTCTTCATTTCTGTTATAGTGTTTTGATCTCTTGCATTTCTTTTGATTATTTATCAGAATTTCCATTTCACTGTTTATATTACCCATCTGTTCTTGTATGTTGTTTACTTTTTCCATTAGAGCCCTTAGCGTATTAATCATAGTTTAAAAAAAATTCCTGATCTAATAATTCCAACGTCACAGCCGTATTTGTCTGGTACTGATGCTTGCTCTATCTCTTCAAACTGTGTTTTTTTGTTTGTTTGTTTTTGCCTTCTAGTATCCCTTGTAATTTTTTGTTGAAAGTCAGCCATGATGTATTGGGCAAAACGACTCGTGGTAAATAGGCCTTTAGTGATGTGGTGGTAAGATGTAGGGGGAGGAGAAGCATTCTGTAGTCCCATGATTAGGTCTTAGTTTTTTGGTGAGCCTGTGCCCTTGGACTGTGAACTTCATAAGTGCTTCTTAGTGTTTCCCCCTACCTTAGGTGGAACATGACGGCTAGGGTGGGCTAGAGTTTATTTCCCTTCTCCCAGGTAGTTTAGGCTCTGATAAAATCCCAACAGGTTAGGCTCTGATAAAATAGTTTCTCCTGATGGCAAAGGCCTTGTTAAGGGGAACAGAATGCTCTGCTATATTTCAAAATGACTGCCTCCCCCGTCTTCTGCTGGAAGGGTTGGGATCTGTGTCTCTACCCAAGTTTCATGTTCAATTATAATCCCCAGTGTTGGAAGTGGGGCCTGGTGGGAGGTGATTGGATCATGGGGTTGGATCCTTCATGAATGATTTAGCATCATCCCTTTGGTACTATTCTTGTGACAGAGTTCTCATGAGATCTGGTTGTTTAAAAGTGTGTGGCACCTCCCCTCTCTGACTCTCTTCCTTCTGTTCCAACTTTGTAAGATGTGCCTGCTTGCCTTTTGCTTTCCGCCATGATTGTAAGTTTCCTGAGGCCTCCCAAGAAGTAAATGCCACTGTGCTTCCTGTAGAACTATGAGCCAACTAAACATTTTTCTTCATGAATTGTCCAATCCCCAGGCATTTCTTTATAGCAATGTGAGAATAGACTAATACAAAGGGCAAAGAGATTTTTCTCTGATATTCACTGTGAGAACCAGGTAGGGCTCCTGGAGGTAAAACTCACTAAAATGTGGAGGTCCCCCCAAGTCTAGGTGCCCTTGCAGTTTTTGACTCTTAGACTTGTTCCTACTGAGCCTCTGGCAGGTTGTCAGTTACAGTTTAGGCTTTCCTACCTAAACTTTTGAGGTTTAGATACCGGTTTAGGTTTTCTTACCACACTGGTTCCTGTGGAGGTTTCTGCCCTGGTAAGCTGTGATTCTCTGTATCTGCCAGTCTCTCCAATTTTGGGGGCAGTGGTTTGCCCTGTGAAATGAGAGTTGTTGATTTTCAGTTTGTTCAGCTTTTTACTTGTTGTTAGGATGGAGTGGAGGCTACCAAGCTTCTAACATACTCGCCATACTCATTTCTATTCACTCCAGACACACATAGAGTGTGCTCAGTGGTGGATTATGGATACTTCTTCACAGTTCCCTGCTCAGGTGGCTGTGCTTTGCGAAAGCTGTCAATGCGAAGGGAGGCCTAGGAAGAGAGGAGGAAGGCCTCCCTGTGCCTCCTAGAGCTAGTCATGTGGGAAGCAGCCACCCAGCTACCTAGTCCTTATGGGATGTGGCTGAGGGTAGGGAGTGTGTGTGCCATTTATTTATTTTTTCACGTTGAAGCTCCTAGCAAAGAGCCTGGCACAGAGCTAGTGTTTTCTGCTGTTCAAATCAACACATTCTACAAATATTTATTGAGCTACTACTATGTGCCAGCTACTGTTCTAGGTGCTGGGAAACAAAATACAACAGGGAACAAGATAGTCCCTCATGTATGGAGCAGTACATAATGGACAACACTTATAACACTTATCTGGCTCTTCTTATGTGCCAGGTACTTTTCTAAGCCCTTTGCACATACTAATCCATCTTATTCTGATGACAAATATATTATTATTATTCCATTTTACAGATGAGAAAACTGAGACACACAGAGGTTCATTGACCTGAGATGCTTACTTCACGCAACAGGGTGTTTACTCATAGCTTAATAATGTGCTGGAAGGTGTCAAGAAAACGAACATGTTCTTGCCTGTCCCTGACACCCAAAGGCTCTCCTCTTGTGTTAATTATGAAAAACCTGATAACCAGGTATTCCCTATTGCTAAAACAAGGTGAATTGCACTTCTCCATCCTTGTTCTTGCCACAGCTGATTAAACTCATGACCACATGCCACAATGGCCTGGTCTAGCATGACTGTTAGTCATGCTAGCCTGTAACTGGCCATTATTAGCAAAATATTATCCTCTTCTTCGAGGATAGATTTTTCTTACCCTCTTCTTGTTTTTGTGTTGGAGCTGCTCCTGTATTGACATGAAATTGGGAATCTCAACTGGGCAGCTGCAGTTCTAGAAAGATGATGTCCAATTCCATGGAAGACCAAGTCTTAAGGGTCACTTGCGACTGCTATACCATGTGATGAAATTTAAAATGAGAGATATCTTTTCTCAGCTCCTTCTCCCATACTCAGGAGATGTCCAGGAAGAGGAAGAGAAGTGCTACAACATAAATTAGTAATAGTCCAAGACAGTCCAAAGAGAAGGGCTGCTTGGATTGCTAAGGTACATTTGCCCTCTGACCATCTTTACTCAGGGCCTGAAGCACAGCTCTAACCAGGAGGTGCATTTTGACTCATTTCCTTACTCCTTTGTTCAGTCTTTGACTCATTCATTCGTTCACTTGTGGATATCCTAATTTCTGCAGTTTATACTGTAAATATTCTTGGGGATGGAACTATCTGAGGTGGAATGACTAATTTACTGATGACACACATCTTCACATTGTCCCTCAGCCTTCGTGTCGTGCTGGCCCAGTTGCTTCCAAGATTTTATGAGTTGGCCTATGATGGGGCTGTGGAAAGCAAGGGGGAAGTTGTGTTTGCATCTGTTCCAGGAAAAGTCTGAGTTAAAATATTCTGATTCCTATTAGGGTAGGACATCTTAGGGAGGAATTTGACAAATGTCTGAGAAAGAATATCTTTTGCCAGATTGAAGAACTGTGCAAGTGCATATTGCAAAAGGCTTTGTCCTATGTCTTTGTTTTTCAAATGCACAAGAAGCTGTTCAGTGGTGCACACACCACCCCACTGGGAAACGGGGACTTGTCAGCTGGCAGAATTCCATGATGCATTGGGAGAGGGAAATTCAGTGCATTCTGTGGTGGCTCTTTGCCTTGTCACCATCTTTAGAAGCCTATTGTAGGAAACATCTGTTGTTTTCGTCTGCCCAGCCTCTACTCTGTCTTTTCTGGCGATAGAATCTCTACTTTCCTTTGGGGAACACTGGTCCCTCACTCTTACTCTTCATAACTCGAGTGGACTGATCCTATCTCCCAGTTCTAGGGTGAATACATGACCCAGGCCTGATCAGTGTATGCTCTCCTCTGGTTTAAGAATGGTCATGTGACTTATGCTGGACCAGTGGATTCAATTTGGAGACTTTTTATTGAAACTCTGGAGAAAGAGAGGCCCTGGGGTTGGTATGCTCTAAAGATGTAGGCCTGTAGTGGTTGGCAGTTATTTGGTTACTATGAAGGAAAAGCTTGCTTCAAAATAAATCCAACACAGAGCAAAAGAAAGCTGAGGGAAGAAAGAGACAGGTTTCTTACAATATATTGCAAACACCTGGATCTCACTCTGCTAAAAGCTTCCTTGAATCTCTTGTTTATATGAGCCAGTAGCTTCCTACGGTAGATTAAATATGGCCACAATTTCTTTATGGCTCCTTTCATTAAGAGATGGGGTCTATTTCCACACCTTTTGAATTTGGGCTGGCCTTGTGACTTGCTTGGACTCTTGAAGGTGGTGGGAGTGACACTGTGTGAGTTGTGGAGACTAGCGTTGGGGACCTTGCAGTTTCTGCCTTCACCCTCTGGGACCTCTGTCCTGAGACCACCCTTTAAGAAAGCCATCTAACCTACTGGAAGAGGAGAGGTCACGTGGAGTAGAACGGAAGTCCCCTAGCCGCCCCACATGTCAGTAAGGTCATCTCAGATCTCAGCCTTGCTGATCTTCCAGCTGAATGCAGCTGCACTGGGGGCCCCAAGTGAAACCAGCAGGTGGGTGGGCCCATCAACCCACAGAATCAGAGTTGTTATTTTAAACCACAAGGTCTTGGGAGTGGCTTGTTATACATCAATAAATTAGCTGATACTTTTTTTTTATTTACTTGAGTCAGTTTGATTTTATTTTCTGTCATTCACAGTAGAGAGTTAGGACTGATATACTTCTATAATGAACTAAACCTTATCAGAAATGCACCTCTGTGGAACTTCTCCCCACCTGTGAGTGAAACCAGCTGCCTCGATCTGGAGCTTCACTTGCCAAGAATGCATGTGTGAATTCTCTTGCTGGTAGGATCTAGTTCTTGCTCATGTTTGTGTAACTTATCTGAACAATGGTGCCACTGTCTCTGAAGGGGTGGATTTCTCCAGCACATGCCCCTAAGGGAAGACCTTTCAACAGCTCCTTCTCTACTGGTCACTTATGGGGTTTAACATTTGGCATTCCTCAGCCTTGTCGGTGGCTCCTTTTCACAGGCTCTCACGCATGTGACTTCTGGGGTTACTGATCTGTCCTGAAAATGCGCAGGAGAGGTGAAGCATCAGCTACTTAAGAATCAGGAAAGTAGTAGACGCAGTGAAATAGCATGGGCCCTGGAGTCGGACCTTTGTGGGCTCAAAGGCTGGCTCTGCCATCTGCTGCTGAGGGCCTTGTGCCCATCATGGAGCCTGTCTGAAACGCGGTCTTATAAGTGAAATAGGAGGTAATCATACTTTCTTCATGGCGTTGTGACCAAAACATGAGGAGATGCCTCCCACGCAGTGTTGGTAGCCCAGATTTAGCAGCGATCCTTCAACATTGTTCCTCTTGAAGGCGGCAGGATATCACAGAGCACCACCCCACCACTGCCCACCATGTTTATATCATTCTTAACACTAGACAGAATCATGTCTTGTTCGATTTGTTGTTAAGTTTGTAATGGGTTGCCTGTAATGAAGAGGTCTTTACTGATAGCATTCCTTTCAAATACAGACTCATATGGTCATGGTGGTCAGAATGGTGAATGATAACACAAACAAATGATAACATCATGTGAAAATGTTATGTGTAAGAACAATATGATGATGTTGGGAAGAAGTGCTATGGCAACACATAGGACATAGGGGCTGACAGTCTTCTGAAGGCAGAGTCAAAGCAGTCCTGCCTAATGTAGGTATTTGACGATGAGTAGGAATTTCTAAGGCAGGAGTTGGAGAGGAACTTCCAAGCAGAGGGAATGCATATGCAAAGGCATAGAAATATGAGAAAGTATGTTCTAGAGACTGCAAGAAGTTCAGGATGCTGTGATGTAGGTTGATTGTGAGGGAATAGAAGGAGGGTAGCTGGAAAGGGAGGTGGTGACCCATCATGAAGAACAAGGCATCTACACCCAAAGGAATGTCGACTTGGGTGCTGTAGGCAGTTGGCATCATTACAGAATTTTAAGCAGGGGAGTAATATGAATAATGTTTTAGAAAGATCAAGCAGTGAGTAGTTTGGAGGGGTTGCAAGACTCCAGTCTGGGAGACCAGTTATGAATTAATTACAAAAACCCACCTAGAGATGATGAGCATCTGAGTTAAGGTCAATGAGATGATAGTGGGGTTGAAGAAAAGAAGGACTGAAAATATCAAGCAGGCAGTATTGTTAAAAGATGGCAACAGTTGGATGTGGAAGGGTGAAGGTGAAAGGGAGAAACACAGATAACTACTTGTTTTCTTACTTAGATGACTTCAGAAATTAGGTGGTATCATGAATCACATGGGTAGTACAGAAAGAGAAGCAGACTTGTTGAGGGGCCAAGAAGGATTGTTTTGGGTGTGTTAAATTTGAGCCACCTTAAGAAATCTAGGTGAAGATATTTGTGCATATTCCAGATCAGATGTAGACCAAGCAGTCACCAGTGTGTAGATGAGAGTTGGTGTGGATAAAATTGACCAGGGAAAAGTGTTACATCAGTCAGTGATCAAACTCCAGATGATGCTACCATTAAGTTGAGCATAGGAAGAAAAATCATGGAAGAGGATTGTAGCAGATTGCATTTTCCAAAGATGGCTACAGCAATCTCCTCTGTCCCACATGCCCTTCCTACTGTGGGATTTTGACACTCCTCCCAGAGAGACAAGGCCTATGTTCCTTTCCCATGATCTGGGAAAGCTTGACTCCAGTGGAGTTGCTGCTGGGAGACTTCCAAGGCTAGCTAATAAAAGAAGATACAGCTTTTGCTGGTTTTCATAGGACATTCACCTTCAGAGCCCTGAGCCACTATGTAAGAATCAGAGGCTGCCATGATTTGAAGGACTCAGGTTACAGGGAGAAGCCATGTGGAGGTCTTCTGGCCGACAGCCTCAGCTGATGTCCCACTGACAGCCAGCATCAACTGCCAGGTGTGAGTGACAATACCAGCAAATGATTCCTGCCCCCAGTCATAAATTCAACCCCAGCCTTTGAGCCCTCTGTGGATCAGAGACAAACTATGCCCTCTGTGTGCTTTCCGAATTCCTGACCTGTAGAATCTATGGGCAGTATAAAATTGTTACTTTAAGTTGCTAAGTTTTGGGAAAATTTGCTATACAAATAGATAACCAGAACAAGGACAAAAAGGCGGAGTCAAGAGAAGTTGGAAGCCAACTGAGGGAGAGGGAAGGCTTGAGGTGGTCAGGACAGTGAACACCTAAGAGGCATCTAGTGAATTTACCCACTAGGAAGCCATTAGTGACTTCAACAGGAACATCTTCAATGCATCATGAAGGCCAAAGATTGCCATGAAAGAGAGGAATGGAAATGGAGTGTGGGCCACTTTTTCCATAAGCTTGGCCATGAAACAAAAGACAGAAACAGTGGAAATTAGGTGGAGATGCAAGGTCAAAATTTTTCTTTAAAAGATGTTAGAGAGAGATTTGAGAAGAGAAAGAAGTTGGAGACGCAGAAAGAAAAAATTACTGGAGGAATGTCTTGAGGGAAATAGGAGGAGTTAGATGGAAACAGTCATATTTCTGAGAAAATGTTCTTGAACAACCTCTGGTGTAGAGGGAAGGAGGTTTAATGGGTGGTGGAGGAGACAATTTCTGAGACTGGGGGCCATGACTGTTTTAAATTCTGGGCTGCCACGTGGAACAGGCATTGCCTTAGAGTCTAGGGATTAACAACCACAGGAAACAGCACTATGACATTTAATGTCTTATCATGGAGGAATTATTATTTTGATAGCAAAAATTAGTTCACTGTCTATTTATAAAAGGTAAAACCTACCACATGGAATCTTAGATATCATCTTTTTGCCTCTACTCTGAGAAATTCTTTCTGTAACATGCTTACTTATTATCTATTTTCTTAAATATATAGTGATTTCTTTATCTATTAAATGTAATTTTATCTTTTTGAGTCTTCTACCCATTGATTCTCCCTTTGGAGTTACCCAAAAGAGAAGAATTTCAGATCCCATTTTATCTTGTAATGAATCAAGGGTAGAGAGAGCAAAGGTGTGGGCCCAGAATTTAAGGTAACTTCTATTTTAGCTCTAAGGGTAATGTGCCTCTCATTCGCCAACAGAAAACAAAAGAGAAGTATTAAGAGTGAACCCAAGTAGAGTAGGTGTCTTAGTCCATTTGAGCGGCTCTATAGATTGGGTAAGCTTATAAACAGCAGAAATTTATTTCTCACAGTTTTGGAGGCCGGAAGTCCAAGATCCAGGTGCCAACAAGTGTCTGGTGAGGTTCCTTATCTATAAGGTTCCTTAGCTTCTTTATAGATAACCATCTTCTCACTCTAATCTTACATGACAGAAGGGGTGAGGGGTCTTTTTCTGGCCTCCTTGATAAAGGCACTAATGCCATTCATGAGGGCTCTTCCCCTATTAACTAATCACCTCCCAAAGGCTCTGCCTCCTAATACTATTGGGGGTGGGGATTTCGACATATGAGTTTTGGAGGGACATACACTTTCAGACCACAGCAATAGATGACTCAATTGTGGCACAGATCTATGGCACAAAATCTATAAAATGGTGATGTGTTTTGACATGGATAAGTTCACAATGGATTCAGTGTGGGGAAAAAAGTAGGTTGTAAAACATCATATTGTAGACACCCATTTTGTAAATGACCAATATGCACAGAAAAAAGAGTACACACCACAACATTGATTTGGGTGTTTTCTCTGGGTGACAGTATTATGGAGATTTTCATTTCCCTTGTGTAAAAGGAACATGTATTTCTTGTGTGTATAAATAGAATTAGTAAAACCCACTTTGGGAGGCCAAGACGGGCGGATCACGAGGTCAGGAGATCGAGACCATCCTGGCTAACATGGTGAAACCCCGTCTCTACTAAAATACAAAATCTAACCGGGTGAGGTGGCGGGTGCCTGTAGTCCTAGCTACTCGGGAGGCTGAGGCAGGAGAATGGCGTAAACCCGGGAGGCGGAGCTTGCAGTGAGCTGAGATCCGGCCACTGCACTCCAGCCTGGGCGACAGAGCGAGACTCCGTCTCAAAAAATAAAAAAAATAAAGAATTAGTAAAACCAAAGCAACCACTGAATCTGCGTGTGTGTTCATTTCAAATGTGAAAGCTGACTATAGTATTGCACAGTTACCTGTATGCAGGTAAGTGAGCCTGTTGGTGTCCCTTTCCTGATGTTTCACACCCTTGGATGAGACAAGTTTCACACCCTTGCATCTTCTTGGTGGCTGCTGCGCTAGAGGGTAGTGGGAACATAGACAGACTCTGGCCGCAGGACAGCCTGCGTTTAGACGAAGAAAAGGAAAGAACACAGTAGACCCCTGTAATCTGCTAGCCAGGTCTGGGAGGGCCTGGACCTCAGCATCCTCTTTGCTTTCCTCATCTGGCCTTCCAACAGTGCCTTGGTTCTGTGGGTGCTGTGCTGGCCTTCCAGTGCTCTGTAACAGGTCTTTCTGTTAGTGTTGGAGGCTGGATTAGGAGACCACTCCGGTTTATTGTGGTAACCTCCTTAGGTACAATTAGGAGCTGGGGCAGGCTGGGCTCAAAACAGGGCAGGGGAGTTGTTTTTCAGTTTTGTTTCTCTTTCTTTGCCTCTTTTCTTTTAATCTTAGGTATTGATGTGTGTGTGTGTATGCGTGTGTGTGTGTTTGTGTGTGTGTGACAAATTTATTTGGAAGAATTGTATTCTCCCAATTGTTTCTTTGAAATGTCCCTCTCTTCTTCTTCTCTGCCTCCCATCACTTTATATTCACCTCTCCTAAAGCCCTCTATGGTGATGGATTGGCTTGTTCACGGTAGATTTATTTCTTTGCTCCACTAGACTATGGATGGACTCCTTCAGGGCAGGGACTCCATATTTCCAACCATACCGAAAGAACTCAGAAGACCCGTCTTAAATCTCCATACTCCCAGGGCTCAGCACTGTATCAAGTACTGAAAAATTATCTATTGGTGATGGCATCAAACAGCATATCATCATAAATATGTGAGTTTTTGGTGTCCCTGAATCATGGTGCATATTCACTCTATATGCTTTGTTATTTTACTTTAGCATGTGAAATGTTGCCGTATGATCTGAACATGTAATACACTGTGTCTGATAGCGGGAATTGGCTGAACTCTTCCTTTTCTGTGGTAGACTTCTCTAAGCAAATATATTTCCTCTGATGGACTTCACTTTGAGTTTACAGGCAGGTACATCCAATGCTGACCTCCAAAGTTTCCACTGCAGTGTCTAGGTGGTAGAAGGTTTGGCATGGGAGGGAGACAGCTTTAAGCTCAGAGGGTAGCATTGGGAAAGGATGATTTCTGGCAAGGATTTATGTAAAAGCTTTTCAAAATTGTGACTATATCTTAAATGAATATTCAGTTTCTTATTTTTGTAAAGAGCTATTTTCCAATGGAGAACAACCTTAGATTTTAAGTTATGCTGTGTAAAAAGTTTCCAGAAAATGTCAGGGTATTTTCCAAAGGTACCCTAGGAGGTAGAAGCAGTAAAACACTTTAAAATCTGTATTCTATTGGGTATTGGCCATTTAATTTGTTTATCATTGATTCTTGGGCCAAAAATAATTCTAACTGGGTGAGAATGAGGATCGGGGAGTGAGAGAGCAGAGGTTTTTGGGTCTAGCACTCCCCAGAACAGGACTCCATTGATTACTAGTCAAGAGGACATGATTGGAGACCAAATTTCTTTTTCTTTGCTCACATGTCATTCACTCCTTTGAACCATGTTTCCTAGCCTGGAGCAGATGGTTTCCTCCTGGTGACCGATCATCTACCTCTGCTTTCTGTGTTAGCTTATGTTTTCAGGTTTATGAGGAACAATTTTAGATAGAGGAAATTACTTAGGGGAAAAAAGATTTAATATGATGAACATGTTTTATGGATCAAGTCCCATGTTAGGTGTTTTACATAGACTCTCCTTTATCTCTGTCAACTGGTTCTGCAAAAGGAACTGATTTTCATTCCCACTTATGATTGAGCAAACCGAGGTGCAGAGAAGTCAAGAAAAGTACTTAGGCCCCTGGGAAGAGTCTGGATTTGAATCCGAGTCTGTCTAGTTGCAGAGTCCTGTGCTTTCCAATGTACCATGCTGCCTTAATAGCACAGTACAGCAAGATTCAGGTTACCCCACAGGTGGGTGGAAAGAAACAGTTGGGAAGAAAGCTTTCTGTGCAGGTTTTTATTATATTTTGAACATCTAGGGTGGAGTATACGATGGCCAGGCAGGAGGCATGAAGCTGGCAAAGCCACTCTGGCACCTTCTGCCTACAAGACAGCCTCTGTTTATTTCATGCCAGCAAATGTGGAGGGTGGCTTAAGTGATTTATGTTTGAAGATTTTTTTTTTTTTGGTTGACAAAAATGCCCCTATTGCAATAAGCCTTGGATACTCAATTTTTAATAAACTGGGCTCAGCAGCTGCGTAAGGTCAAGAGAGACAGACTGTGTTTATGCTGAGGAGGTGTCAAATCAAATGCACCCCTGGTCAGGATCCCTCCTGAGCAGACGGATTTTCCATGGCCTGACTTGTAGGGATTAACCCTGGATATTCAGGACTTGAGGGTACGCTGTCCTCTGGGAGGTCATCAAGGAAAGCTGTTTGGAAGCCTGAGACTGGAGACTTCGGTGGGAGCAGGTCTGTTGCCTGTGTTATTACCAGGGAGTTTCCAAGGACTGAGACTGTTATAAGCTATAGATTTAAGACTGACACATTGAACTGTATCCAGACTCCATGTTACCCTGGGCAGATCCTCAAGTCCTGGGAGTTGGGCAGCTGCAAAGGCCAGTAGCAGGGAGTCACCATGGAACTTGTTGCTAATGTTTATGCAGTGGCCTGTATGGCGCAAGATACAATATAGCTATTGTTCTGTGTTTCAGGAGTGCCAGTTAGTGGCTGGTGTTAAAATGTGTCCAGGATTTGGATGGAGAATCCTCTCTGTCTACCGCTGTATTAGATTTTGGAGGAATATCCAGGCTGTGCCTGGGGGTAAAGGCTGGAGATGGAATAGATTAGGGCAGATACTGAGACTGGGCCCACGGTAGAAGGCCCAGGAGAGCCATGTGGCTCAGGGATCACACATTTAAACTTTTAAAGTTTATTTCAAAATTCATATACAGTAATTGCAACACAGTTTTTGGTGAACAGTTCCATGAATTTTGACAATGCATACAGTTGTGTAACCACCACAATCAAGACACAGAGCAGTTCCATCCCTGCTTCCCACCCCAATTCTCTTGTTTGCTCCTTTTCATTGACACCCTCTACCTTAACCCCTGACAACCAGTGGTCTGTTTTCTTTCTTTATAGTTTCACCTTTTCTAGAAGGATGTTACATAAGTGGAATTATGTAGTACTTTGAGTCTGGCTGCTTTCATGTACTATAATGCATTTGCCATTCATCCATGTTATTGCGTATATTGGTAGTTCCTTTTTATTGGCTGAGTAGTATTCCATGATGTGAATGTATCATGGTTTGTTCATGCATTCACCAGTTGAAGGACATCTGGGTTGTTTCCAGTTTTTGGCAATTATGAATAAAGCTGTTAGAAACATTAATGTATAGGTTTTTGTATGAACATAAGTGTTCACTTCTGTTGAGTAGACACTTTGAGTGGAATTGCTGGGTCATATGGTAAGTGTATGGCTAACTTTATGAGAAACTGCCACACTGTTTTCTGGAGTGACTGTACCATTTTGCATCCCCGCCATCAACGTATGAGGGGTCTGGTTGCTCTGTATCCTTGCCAGCACTTGGTATTGTCAATATTTTTAATGTATTTATATTTAGTTTTAGCATTCTAATAGTATGTGGTGTCTCATTATGGTTTTAATTTGCATTTCTATTTAAATGTTTTGGATGTTGTTTTCAAATGAGATCATGTGTATAGTTACTATTGTCAGGATTGAAAGAAGTAAATAGCACAAGTATATTGAATTGTATTTTTGACTGCTATTAACAGATGCTCAATCATAGTTGAGGCACAATTTCCTTTTTTTTTTTTAATTTTAGGCACGGTCTTGCTCTATCACTCAGGCTGGAGTGTAATTGCATGATCATAGCTCACTGCAACCTTGAACTCCTGGCTTCAAGCAATCTTCCTGTCTCAGCCTCCTGAGTAGCTGGGACTACAGGCATGCACCACTACACCCAGCTAATTAAAAGTTTTTTTTGTAGAGCTGGCGTTTTGCTATGTTGCCTGGGCCAGTCTCTAACTACTGGCCTCATGCAGTCCTCCTGTTTCAGCCTCCTAAAGTGCTGGGATTACAGATATGAGTCACTGTACCCAGCCAAGGCATAATTATACATTATTCACACAAAGGAATTCCAGCTCTAGACTATTCAGAGGTGATAGGTGGTCACAGGGACCCAGGTTCTGACTGTCTGTGTCATCATCCTTTGGTTGTGGCTTGCTTTCTCAAGGTCACAAGATGGTTGCTGGAGCTCCAGCCATAACCCTTGCTTTCCAGGCAGGAGAGAGGGAAAAGGAAAAGGCCCTCTCAGTTTTTTTCCCCTTGTGATAGAAGAGCCTTGCATTCTTTCACCCTCCTGGTTGCGTCCCTCCTCAGGCTGCAGTTTGTCTTTAACCTTCAGTTTGTGTGGCTACTTTCTGCTTAGGAGAAATTGTCAGGCTTTCCCTTACTTCACTAGGAAATATCCAGGCCTGTTTATTTTCACTTTAAACACAATTTGAATAAGCCTATTACTTTAAGTTCCTTTGAAAACTGGAAGCATCAAATTAGAAAGTGGGAGGAATGATGGCTAATGGCTGGCATGTGGAGATACAGATCATGCACAGTTTGACATTGAAGAAGGGTAGAAAAAACCCAGATGATAGCTTAAGGCCAGCGAGTGTGGGGCAAACAGCTCTGCATGGCTTTAGAGTCTTTGGCACCTTGATTTTGTGGTTCTGTCTGTAGGGTTGTCTTGCTGGGTAACAAAATCTTTCCTCTATCTCTGTCCGCTCTGCTAGACTGTATGTCCTCTCCTGTGGGTGGGAACATGGTACATTTTCCACTGATATCCAGTGTTCTATGTACTCTTATAAATGTGAATTGTGTACTCCTTACCAGCTTCCTAGGCAGACAAAATAAGCAAAATATGATTGGGTGTTTCAAGGAACCTTAGCATTAGGGCTGCCAGATAAAATACAGGGCACCTAGTTAAATTTGAATTTCAGATAAAAAATGAATTGGCGTGTGTGTGTGTGTGTGTTCCAAAGAGTACATGGGAAATACTTATACTAAACAATATATTCCTTGCTTTTCTGAAATTCAGAGTAACTAGTCATTGTGCATTTTTATTTGCTAAATCTGACCAACCTATTTGGAATACATGAGTGTCAGGAGAAGTCCCTGAAGTTGGTGGGGATAACTGATTTAAATGAAATAGCCTTGGCACAATGGTGGAAGTATTTGTTGATCCGATTTTGCTCTTGAGTGTGGGACTTCTGATGCTCTTCCGAAGCAAGAGGAAATAAGTTTCTTTTTATGGCTGCTAACAAGCCAGTTCAATACAGCAGCCCTGAGAGAAATCCTGGCTAGGGTTTTAAGAGTCCTAGGAATGACATGAGCTTTGTGTTCCCTTATCTCCTTGGCTCATTCCTTGCCTGTTCAGAGAAGCTTTTTAGAGTGTATGTCTTCTGTCTGTTTATACATTGGAACCTAGAGTTAGAGTGGAAAAGCTCAAGTTCACTACAGAGTCATGAATAAGATCCTGATCATGTGGGTATAATGGGCTTTCCTAAACCAGTGGTTCTCAAAGTATGGTCGCTAGACCAGCAGCAACAGTATCACAAAGGAATTTTGAAGATGTGCAAATTTGGGCCCTAGCAAAGACCTCTTGAATCAGAAAGTCTAGGCGTGGGGCCCAGCAGTCTGTCATTAACAAGCCCTCAGTGTGATTCTGATGCTCCTAAAGTTTGAGAACCACTGCTGTAAATTAGGGGTCTGTAAACTTTTTCTGTAAAGGACCAGATGGTAAATATTTTAGGCTTTGTGGGCTATAGGGTTTCTGTTGCAAATACTAAACTCTGCCACTATAGTACAAAAGCAGCCACAGATAATATGTAAAAGAATGGGCATAGCTAAGTTATAAATAAAGCCTTATATTTACAAAAATGGGGAACTGGGCCAGATTTGTGCACCCCTTTCCCCACAGTAGTTTACAGACCCCTGAAAAAACTAAAAGGCATCTTCAGAGTAGTCAGACTTGCTGGTTACTTGCCTCTTCTATTCAGTGATACATTCAAAATGCTCCTTAACACCCACACGATCAAAAGTGAGAGACACCAGCAGGAAGGGAAAAAACAAACCCAAAGCTGCCTAGGTCTGGTGAAATAGCCATTATCATACGAGAAGATGCCCAGTGACCGGAAGTATCTGTCCCTCTCTAAGTCTTACCCAGTTTCCAACTGTAATGCTTATTAATGAGACCATTCTGACTGTTCTCA
Organism: Rhinopithecus bieti; assembly: GCF_001698545.2. NCBI lineage: Eukaryota > Metazoa > Chordata > Mammalia > Primates > Cercopithecidae > Rhinopithecus > Rhinopithecus bieti. The sequence continues at coordinate 320,233 of NW_016820119.1, read as the reverse complement.
CTAGAAATTTGTTCTTATCCCAAGTACTGCCTGACAGTTCTGTTCTCCTTCTCTAGTCCATTCATGCTTCTGGTGTGCTGGAAGACTAGTTTACGTATTCTTTTTTCTAATTTAATTCATTCATTCATTCATTCATTCATTCTGTCACCCAGGCTGGATGCAACTGCGTGATCTTGGCTCACTGCAACCTCTGCCTCCTGAGTTCAAGTGATTCTCCTGCCTAAGCCTCCCAAGTAGCTGGGATTACAGGAGTCTACCACCATGCCCAGCTAATTTTTTGTATTTTTAGTAAAGATGGGTTTTCACCATGTTGGCCAGGCTGGTCTCAAACTCCTGATCTCAGGTGATCCACCCACCTTGGCCTCCCAAAGTGCTAGTATTGCAGGTGTGAGCCACTGCGCCCGGCCAGTTTATACATTCTGTCCTCAAACTTCCAACACATTGGTCCTCCTTCTTCAATCTCAGCCTTTCTTCTTCTTTCACTGAGAAAATTCAGGCAATGGAAGATAGTTTCTTCAGGTTACCATTACTGTATCTCTGAACCTACCTATGTCTGTGCCCTGAACCTCCTGTCACTGTGGATGAACTGCTGTTGCATCTGTACGGGGCAAACCCCTCCACTTTGGTGCTAGGTCATATCTCGTACTTACTCAAGGACATTATTGTAGCCACAGTCTCCTGTGTCCTGTGTCACTATCCACCACTTCCCACTAGATCATTTCCTTGTTGTCAAACCTATTATAATTTCTACCTTGTCACCTTTTTGTTAGCATCCCATTTCTCTGCTGTCCTTGGCAGCAAAACTCTCTGTAATGGTCTATACATGCTTTCCCTGATCCTCGCTTCTGTCTCTCTTGGAACTTAATCACGCTGTCAGTTTGATTTGAGGTCTCTCATCTACAGTTCGTTCCTGATTATACAACTTGTTCAGTGTTCTTACTCATGAGCCTGTCCAAGCTGGCTAATGTTCTAGATACAGGGCAATTGTTCAGACCTCATTGTTATCTTGTTACTGTAGCTCTTGACAACATGTTAATCACCTTCGTCATGGGATGGGACACTTTCCTCAGTTTCTGGGACATTACCCAGTTATCTTCCTACTTGCCTAGATGCTCCCAGTTAGTCTCATCTCCTGGCTCCCCGTCATCTCTCTCACCTGTAAATGGTATAGTTCCTCAGGGCTCAGCCCTAGGAACACTCTCTATTCTCATTCCTTTGCTGATCTTGTGTAATTTTATGGTTTAAATAGCATCTCTATGCAGACATATCTCAAATCTATGTCTCTAGTCTGGATATAGCCATACCAACATATCTGCCTTCTTGCTCAACATCTCTATGTGGACATCTAATAGGCATCTGAAACCAACATGAAACCAAAAACCCCAGATTTTCCCCACCAAACCTACCAAACCCATTTACCCATTCCCCAACTCAATAAATGATAACTCCATCTTCAGAGGTGCGACAAAACCTTCAAAGTCATCGTTGACCCTTCTTTTTCTGTCACATCCCAAATCATATCCATTAGCACATCCAAGTGATTCTACTCTAAAAATGTATCCAGAATCTACCTGCTTCTTGCCACTTCTGCTGCTATAGCCTGGTCCAAGCCATTAGGCCCTCTCGTCAGGATTACTGCAGTAGCTGCCACACTGGTCTCCTCTCTTCAGCTTTTGGGCCCTACCCTTTATGAGCAGCATGGCAGCAGAGTGAGCTTTCTCAAATGTAGATCAGATCACTCACTCCTCTGCTGCCCATTGTACAGTGGCTTCCAGGCCCCATGTAATTTGCTCCTTGGCTGCCTCTCTGATCTGACCTCCTGAAGCTGCCCTCTTTGCCCCAGTTGCTCCACCTCTTTGCTGTTCCCTGAGCACTTGGGTACATTTCCTCCTTAGGGCCTTTGCCCTTGCTGTTCCCTCTGTGTGAAATGTTCTCTCCCTAGAAAACTGCATGGCTCGCTTGTTTACTTCCTTCAGCTTTTAGTCAGATGTCACCTTCTCAGAGACTCTTTGCTGGCCAACCTATGGGTAAGAACTGCTATCTCCACCCTCCTTACACCCTTTACATTCCCTTTGTCTTGCCTTATTTTTCTCAGCAGGGCACATCACCACCTGCTAGATTATCACGTACTTGTCAATTGGTTCTGTCCTCCTGCTGGAATGAAAACTTCATGAGAGCCAGAAGCCCAGTGCCTAGAACAGTGCCTGAGATTTAGAACATGCTGGAAGCATGTTGAGTGAATGAATTCTCACTTCTCAAACCGACCATGCATTATAATACGGTGGTGGTTTTCATACTTTTAAACAGCAGGACAACTCTTTTTCTAAACAAATTCAGAAGGAGCCTCAATTTTAGGACAGATAATGATATTTGATCAGCTCGAATGTACCTAATTCCATCTTGTTTTTGTTGTATTTTCACAAAGTGTGACAAAGTCCTGATTTACACTGCAAATGGTAATAGCTCACTTTGCAATAGCAGAATGTTCTTCAGTTAAACAGGGCCGGAACTTTGAAGGAAGGGTAGTAAGATAATTTTATTTCAAAGTGGAACATTCATGGGTTCTTAGACAGTTGGCCCCAACACCTCGCTGGCAATGCTCACGGAGCACGTGTGCCTGAGCCCTGCCCAGCGTTTGCCTATAGTGCACATGGGCCTTTGTGGTGAACTTTACTTGCTTCTAGAATTTCACATGAACAGATATGTGTAGCTTGCATTAAAAACAAAACATGTAGAGCTACAGCTTCTTCATCAATGAATGACACATTTAGAAAACATTTAAATAAACATACAGTGTGAGGGCCTGGGAGAAGCTTTGTTACTGAGTGTTGTGTAAATACCTTGAGAACACAAGACATTGTGTGTGCTGGCGGTCTTCAGCGGGTTACACTTTGGATGATAACACATCGGTTGTTCATTTAAAACTGGTTTTAAAAATAGTTATGCTGTTCTTTTCTCTTTCTTCACTTTTCAAAATGACAAACATTGTTTTTCAGGTTTCTACATGGACAAAATCTGTTGAGGGGCTTGCAGCAGGCCCGTGATCTTTGCTTCTTTCCAAAGGGCCTTTAGGGATGATTCCAAAGACAGTTTCTAGTCACATAGTGGACCCACCATTAATGAATGTTGAATGCTGAATGAACACAGCAGCAGGCAGAATGGGAGGCAACACACAGTGTCCTCTTTAAAAAAAAAATACAACGTGCTTCACCTCCCTTCCTGCCTCTAGTAATGTGGTCCCCAGTTCTCCATCCCTGGCCTTATTAAGGTCTAATTAACAAAAATGTATATATGCAGTGATCTATGTACACATCGTGAAATGCTTAAATCAAGTTAATTAACATATCTGTCATCTCACATGCTATCATCTTTTTGTGGTGAGAATACTTAGGATCTACTCTCTTAGTAACTTTCAAGTATAGAAGACATTATAATGAACTAGAGTCGCCGTACTATACAATAGGTCCCCAGAACTTATCCTATTTTTTTTTTTTTTTTTTGAGACAGGGTCTCACTCTGTTGCCCAGGCTGGAGTACAGTGGTGCAATCACGGCTCACTGTACCCTTGACCTCCTGGGCTCAGGTGATCCTCCTGCCTCTGCCTCCTGAGCTGCTGGGACTATAGGTGTACACCACCATGCTTAGCTAATTTTTCTATTTTTTTGTAGAGACAGGGTTTCACCGTGTTGCCCAGACTGGTCTTGAACTCCTGGATTCAAGCAATCCTCCCACTTTGGCCTCCCCAAGTGCTGGGATTACAGGTGTGAGCCACCATGCTTGACTGATCCTTTCTATTTTGAACATGAATCCAAGAGTCAAACTGGCTGGAATCAATTCCTGGCTCCATCACTTACCAGTTGGTGACCATGGCCAAGTAACAGAACTTCTGTGTGCCTTGGTTTCTTCATCTTTGAAATCTGTAGAAGGCACTTATTTCACAGGACTGTTTTAAGGTTTAAATGAATTAACATGTTAGACACCTAGAACCTGGCAAAAAACTTGCCATTATTAATATTGTTATTATTCTGAGAGGTAACACTTTTCATAGCTGCCCAGCTGCCACAGAATATTGAGCCAAGAACAAAGCTTCTCTGTCCCTTCTGACTTGTAGTGTCCTGAAGTGCTTCAGGTAGCCCTCATAAGATCACATACAACCCAGGCAAATGGTGCAGGCAGAAGGAAATAGCCTCTTTCTATTTATGTGGATAATGGAGGAGTGGTGATGGTGTTTTTTGTTTTCTGTTGTTGTTTGTTTTGATTCCTTCTTCTCTGGAGTTTTAGCTGTGTGTTTTCTTTGCTGCTGTCTCTGAGAATGCACACACTTGAGGTGGGTTTGTTGAGAAGTTCTGACTTAGGGTTACTTTTTGCAGAAGAGGGTAGAGTCTTCTTTCCCATGCGGCTGGTGTTTCACATTGGGAATTCCTGTTGCTGCCTTATATAGCCAGGTCAAGCCCATAAAAGAGCTGCACCAAGCAACCCTCTCATATTCTGGGACAGAGAGTATGCTCAGAAACAGGTATTCCCCAGGGAGATGAAAAATAAAGCCCTGGGCCGCTCTCACAGCCCCTTTCCCTCAATTTAGACTCTACCTCTCCAGCCCTGTGTCTTGTTCAGCCTGTGTTGCAGCCAAGGGAGAAGTTATTCTGTTTCCCACATATACCCTGGACCTTTTCACTTCTGTACTTAAAAAATAATAGTTATAATTTTAACCGCTTCAATTATCACTACTAGTATTTACCAAGACCTAGAACGTAGCAGGTACATGTAATATCGTAACACATCTGTGATGATTTTGCAAGTTATGGACCTGCAGAAGAAATAGGGGTATTAAACTTGACAAAATCCATAATTGCTAGCCTTGTGAATGTGAAGCTGGGCCTCAAGCTTGGCCCAGTGGGACTCAGATCTCATGCACTCAACTCACAGTCACCAGAGCTGCAATGGGATTTGGGTGGGCCTAAGATCTACAGGGAATCCTGCCTCATTCACTCTCCTGGCTGTGATGAAATCAGTGGAAACTTTCCAGAGGTAGACTTTTCAAAAAAATGTATTTTAACTATACAATTATTCAACATAATTTTGAATAACTTACACTGGGTAAGGATTATCCAATATGAAATTAATGCAACCATCTGGACTAAATCATCCTATGAACACAAATACCCCCCACCCCTTTTTCTCCCCTGGAGTAGGGATAAAAGGCACATGCATTGTATCTTAACATGGAGGTGGGTGCCTGCCATCATCCATTAGTCTCCTGGGAGGCATGGATGCGTGCTCTCTCTCCTTGGCAGTTGCCTAGGCTGTTGCTATGGACTGGATGTAGTTTAAGAGATGTCTTCAGAGCGAGGCCCGGAGCCCCTATCAGAAACTGGATCTGTAGACAGAAGGACAGCATGTGCCCCTGCACTGGGGACAAAAGCCAGTGAAGCCCAAAAGCCTAGAGCCCCTTCTATTTAGCTATAGAAAACTCCTTCTGTGATCTCTAGGTCTTTGCTATGGCTGACCTTGTAAGAATGAGTGAACCCCAAAATGTTGATCCTAGATAAGATTAGTGCCAGTGCTGGCTATGTTACTGCTACTTACCTCTGTAGGTTTTATGGATATGTAACTTAGGCAGTGCAGATGAGATGTGGGGCTCTCTCTGGCAGCAGACAGCCCTCATATTATTATTTAGGGGCTATTGCCAGAACTAGGACTTAGAATCATATTTTATGTGCTCATACATCTCAACAGCTTCCTGTCATATTCAGATGGCTGTGTCCTCCCGAGTTGTCATGGCTCTGTCCTCCCACCCCAATGCAACATTCCTTCAGAACACTTACTTTAAGCTTCTGTTCTGTGCCAGACACAGCGCCAGATGAGGATACAATGACAACCGCAAAAACAGTTGCTGCCATCATGGAGTTTACAGTCTAGTGGGGGGAGGCAATAAAAGGATCATGCAAATAAAATAAAACTTCACCTGGGATGAGAGCTACAAAGGAGATCTGCTTTGCTTTGCCTGGGGCTTTATCTGGAAGGTCAGAGAGGGCTGGCTTGAGGATTCCATGCCTGAGGTATGGTCTGGAGGAAGAGGACTTGCCCAGTGAAGATGGAGGGAGGCGTTCTAGGCAGAGGGCACAGCACAGTGAGAGGCCTGGTGGCTGGAGGTGAAATTCTTCTCACTGTTTAACCTAGTTCACAGTCACCATTAGATGGGGAACTCTGCTCTGTGCTCCTTAGTCCTGCATTTCCTAGGGTGCAAAAACTCCCTGGTCCCTCACTCCATTCCTTGGGGTGAGGACCCCTAGTTGGTCGCCCAAAGCCCATAGTCCTCCTGGGTGTCCTGAGAGCTTTTCAGAGCACTTGGGCTGCGAGCCTTCTCTCACACAGACTTCCTGCTGCAGGGCTGGCCAGATGCCTCCTGAACATCACCTTGGCTATGACTCACAGCCCAGGGAGGCCATGGCGGGAGTTAGCTTGACTCCATAGCCCCCAGCGCTGCAGACTTCCGCCTTGGTCATTACATCATGGGCAAGATCTTGCAGGCTGGTGGAGAGAGAGAGTGCCTGGGGGAAGTCCTGACCAGCCCCTCGTGTCTCACGCAGTAGGCCTGGACCTTCTCAGGGGAGGGTGTTGGGACACGAGGATCACAGACTGCATTGGTTTTCATTTCCACTGACTCACTATGAAATTGAGTGTTGAATTCTTCCCTATTCTTGGTCAAGTTTTTCAGTAGGGCAGAAGGGGACATCAATTCATTCAACAAACAGTTGTTGCACATTCCTGATGTGTCATATGCTGAGTCCCTGGGCTGTGGGTCCTGGGGCCTCACAGGTGAGTGGACTAGTCTGCAAGAGGGTTGAAAGAAATCCCTGGTCTGTGCAGGACTTTGTATTCTGGGGAGGGTGAGGGCTGACATAAACCCTAGGAGAATCTTATTAGTCTTCCATTTTTAACATAAGAGAATTCCGAAGGCTTGCGCTGGGCCCTAACTTGGGTGGTCTCACTGCATCGTTCAGTTGGAGAACAAACCGATGCTTCTTATGTGTTTCTTTCCTTCTATAAAATGGCTCAGAGGGTCTGGAAGTAACTGGTGCTTTGCAATGGGAACCAGAAATAGCAGGTTAGGAATCAAGTTGGAGAAAGGTACCCGAGGGAAGGAGCCCCCTTTCCATCCCTGGACCCCTGAAGTGCTCTGGATGAATTTGGCTGGCTGTGATTTTGGGATGCCTCACCTGGGTGCACTGCTCCTGCCTGCCCAACCTCCTCCTTCTCCGGGATCCAGCCATCTGTTGAGAATCAGGCAGTGCCCCAGGTCAGAGTGAGTGGGCTTCAGACTCCATTAGCTCACTGAAGAGGCAGCTCAGTGGTCATGATACAGAGCTCGGGCTTCAAAGTAGGACTGCCTGGGTTTTGGCTGTGCCCTCCTGGGCTAGTAATGTAACCTCTGGAGCTTTCTCATTGGTAAAATAAAAGTGCAAATACTGCAGGCTGGGAGGATAGACTGAAAAATGCACTTAATGTTCTTAGCACAGTGCCTGGCATAAAGTCAGCGAGCCCAATAAACAGTGGTGATGTTGTTATCTGCTTTTTTTGTCTCTTCTTCATCATGCTTCAGGCGTAAAGGTCTTGTGCATTATTAAATGCTTGGGCACAGTACGTGCTGCTGCTTGATGTGTTGGAATGTGGCCCACGGCTAGCTGAACTCTTTCTGCTACAAGAACTGGCTTTCCTGGGGAAAGTCGTGGATCAGGTTGACCTTGACTATTGCTGTCTGGTGTAATGTGTCCTCTTTGCCGTGGGTGCTCAAAGTGTGGGCCACTGCCTAGCATTGTTGACATCACATAGAAGTGCAGCCTCCAGCATCCTTCCTAGACATGCAGCATCCTGGGCCCCCTCCAGACTAGTGAATGATAACCTGTATGCTGCCAAGATGTCTAGGTGATCATATGCACCCAAACTTTGAGAAGTGCCTCGACACTGTATCAGCTTATGGGGATAGAGCCCTTGTGTTGGGTGTATATGGTGTGTGTAGGAAAAAGGAGGGGAAGGATGAACAGATGAGATAACTGAAAACCAACAGAAGTTAACCTGTGACTTTTTGTATCCCATCAGTTGTCACATCGCCTCTTATCACCTGTTGACTTCCCTTCTCCCAGGGGTGCTCCTAGGGCAGGGTCTCAGCCTTCTTTACTGTACACACTCCACACCAGCTCCCTCCCTGGCTCACAAGACTGAATACATGTTTGAGTAAACGCAGCAAAATTATTTAAATTATTTAATTATTTCTACGTAAATGTGAGTTCCCTCTCATTGATTCTGAAACCCAGGCACATGTAGGAGTTGGGGTGGTGGGAGCACAAAGAGTAACAGCATGGGCCAGAAGGAGAGAGACACCTGTTTGGTTCCCTTTATCTCACTGGGTTTTCCTTCTCAATCTCCTCTCCTGCCTCATCCTGCTCCGTTCTCTCCCAGTGCGGGACAACCCCATGCCTTCATCCTGGATCCTCTGATGCCAGCTGTGCTCTTTCCCCAGATAATTTCATCGAGTCCCTTGGCTTTAGATCCATACCTTGGTGACTCTCACTGTATCTCTAGCCCTTACTCTAGACTCCTATGACCTGCTGTCGATTTGACATCTTCATTTAGCTGTGGTCTCAGTTTGGTTTTCTAGCTGCAGACGGTACCCAAGGCAGGGACATACTTATCCTGCCCTTTCTCCTGAGAGCATGCCCTCAATCAATCCCATGCGAGAGGGAGGCAGAATAGGGCAGGAGAAGAGGCTAAGTAAAGATGTGGTGCCTGGCAGTGTCCTGCCTTGGCCTGAGCCACTGGTGGGGTGGGCAGTTGGCAGTGTAACCTCCCCAGGGTCCCCTGGTCGGGCTGCCTTCAGCAAGGCAGTTCTATAGAGAGAAGATTCATGGTCCTTTCAGCAACTGAACTGCTCCAACCAGAAAAAGGGGATCTCGGTGGGGTGTCAACAGCATCTGCTACAGATATCCAAGAAGTCTCCAGAATTTAATATGCCTCTGCTTGCTCTTCCCTCACAAACTGAGTCCTCCCACAGACTTCCTTTCTCAGAGAATGGCAACTCCCCCTCACCCATGCACTCAGGCCCCAGCCTAGAGATCACTCTTAGTCCTTCCTTCCCTCAGCCCCTGCATCTGGTCCATCGGCAGACCCTGTTGAGCTCACCTCCCAAATGCACTGGCTGCATGCACACTGTCTGCACACTGTCTCTTCAGCAAGCTAATTAACATACGCATGACCTCACATACTTGTCATTTTTTGTGGTGAGAACATTTACAATCTACTCAGCCCTGGAAATCACTGGTCTACACTTCCCATTCCTTTTGTGATCCTTCTTCACACAGCAGCTGGGGTGAACCTCTTTATGAAGTGGATATCGAATCCCACATTCCCTAATGGGAAACCCTCCAGTGTCCTCTCATGGCACCCGAAAATGAAATTCAGACTCCTCACCATGGCCTGGGTTGAATCCTACATGATCTGACCTCTGCCCCTCTCCCCTCCCCCACATTGTCCTGCCTGCCTTGTACAGGGGAAGTAGAGGAGCTAGGAAGGTAGGGGAGGTAGGGGAGCTAGGGAAGGTAAGGGAGAGGGGAGGTAAGGGAGCTAGGGGAGGTAGGGGAGGAGGAGAGCTAGGGGAGCTGGGAGAGGTTAGGGAGGCAGGGGAGGTAGGAGAGCTAGGGGAGGAAGGGGAGGCGGAGAGGTAGGGGAGGAGGAAAGCTAGGGAGCGAAGAGAGGTAAGGCAGGTAGGGGAACTAGGGGAGGCAGGGGAGGAGGGAAGGTAGGGGAGGAGGAGAGGTAGCGGAGGTGGGGGAGGCAGGGGAAGAGGGGAGGTAGAAGAGGAGGAGAGGTAGGGGAGGTAGGGGAGGCAGGGGAAGAGGGGAGGTAGGGGAGGAGGAGAGGTGGGGAAGAGGGGAGCTAGGGAGGTAGAGAGGAGGGGTAGGGAGGACAAAAGTAGGGGAGGATAGGGAACTAGGGGAGGAGGAAGTTAGGTGAGGAGGGGAGGCAGGGGAGGTAGGGAGGAGGGGGACGAGGAAGGCTAGAAGGTTAGGAGGAGAGAGAGATAGGGGAGGTAGGGGACCTGGGGAGAAGGGGAGCTAGAGGAGGAGGGGAGGTAGGGGAGGAGGGGGAGGCAGTGGAGGCAGGGGAGGAGGGGAGGTAGAGGAGCTAGGGGAGGTAGGATGTGACTCTTACATGTGTGTCCATCTTTTCTCCTTTAGTAGACTGGGGGGCTCTTGAGGGGAGGAACCATGATTGTCCCTAGATTTTGTGTGGGCAGCACCCAAGGTTGACATTCAAGTGTGTGCTCAAGTATCACTTCCTCCCCTAGAGTCTCTTTGCAACCATAAGATCCAGTCCCTTGCTGTGCTGTCACCCCGTTTTATTTTCTTCAGAGCACAGATTACCACCCGACATTGTTTTGTCCATTTATGTGTGTGCTTGTCCTGACCCCCTTAAATGTAAAGCCCATGGGGCCGGGGCTTGTGTGTCTTACTCCCCGTGTCTCCGTCTCTGGTACTAAGAACAGCGCTGGGCACATAGTAGGTTCAAATATTTGTTGGCTGAAAGACTGAACACTGGAGGAAGTGAACAGAGAGATGCGAATCAGGGCTGCTGGCTCTCTGGAACCTGGAGGGGTTCACTGTAGACCAGGTAGTCTCTGTCCACAAAGTTCATTGTAGGTTAGAGGTTGTTCTTTTTCCAATTTTCTTATCAGAATGAGCAGAGCAGGAAATCAAGCCCTGTTTCCTGCTTATACCTGAGACCACTACGAAAGACAGACACATTTGGAAAAAGGCTGTGCACACTCTAGAGAGGAGTCTTAGCTCTTCCTGACCCCCCCAGAGACTTACTCAGCTCCCCCCAGGAACTCTGTGCCACCGAGGCCCAAGGAGCTGGTTAATATCAGATGCCTTTATTTTTTTTTTTTCCAGTCTCCTGAACTGGCTCCTGACTTGGTATTACCAAAATCCTGACAAAGTCTGGGAGTTGCATGTCCAGGGAACAGACACAAATTATGTTCTCTCCTGGACGATGACTTTGTTTGAAGAACAAGAAGCAGGATTTTCCTGATTGGAGATTCTGAGGGCAGTGATGAAGTTAAGCCACTCAGATCTCTGAACTGTGTTCTGATTTTGGCAAATTTTGCAAGGAGAAGGCTGAATACCAGGGCCAATCAATCAGCTGCCGCCAGCTAGATTGGATTTTTGCATTTAATTTGGTACCAAGAGACCAGGGAGGAGTAAGCCATCCTCTCTGCTTCAAGCTTTGGGTTAGGCCATGGGGCAGGACAGACAGCCAGTCCTGTAAACTTTCAGAGCTGGGGTAGGGAAAGTGGAAAAATTAGGGCTTAAGGGGCCAGGCTGCAGATGCGGGAGAGGTTTGTATTCCTTCTCCTGCTAAAGCGCTTCTCTCTTGTGGCCTCAGGTCCTTGGGGCTCTGCAGAGGATCAAGTGGTCTTTTGTTCAGTGGCAGCAGAACCCCACTTTCTGTCCTGTGGCCAGCTCCTCTGACCAGTCCTATCAAATTGCTGAGAAACCATGTTCCTCTCACTCTCTGCTCCTCACTGGGGCCCCATCAGGGATGAAGCTTGCCTGGCTCCCTGTTGTAGCCAAATGGCACATAGGCTCCAAAGAGCCATAATTGGGTGTGGAATGGTGGAAAGTACGCTGGAGTCAGCAGACCTTCTTGAAAGCCGTGTTTTAGCACTTCTTTACATGGTGACCTTGAGGAAGTCACTTGACCTCTCTGAACCTCAGTTAGTTTGCCCAGGATTGCTTATAGGTTGCTGTGAAGACCTGAACGTGGTGATGATGATGATGATGATGATGATGACAGCGACAATGACTCACATTAACTGAGTACTCAACCTGTGCCAGGCCCAATTCTAAATTTTTCATGTGTCTTCACTTGCACTTCACTTTGCTTAGAATGTCCTCATGTGGTGGTTCCATTATCATGCCATTTTACAGATGTGGGAACTGAGGCACAGATAAGCTAAACAACATGCCCAAGGGCAAAAACTAGAGCTAAGGATTTATTGAGGTAACATATGTGGAACATGCTTCATGTCATGCTGACTGACTTCCAGTTGTTCCAGCATGCAAGGAGGCTTCAATAGGTCCGGGCTTTAGGTTTGGTTTTGCAGGTCATCAACTTCTGAGCATTGGCTGTGTGTCTGTGCTGGGGCCTATGAGTGCTGGACAGGAAAGGCTTTACAATTGCTTGAGAATGTGAGGGGATGGACGATAGGGAGTAGGGCTAAATAATATGGTAGGAGAAGCTGGGCGTGGTGGCTCCCACCTGTAATCCCAGCACTTTGAGGGGCCGAGGTGGGTGGATTGCTTGAGCTCAGGAGTTTGAGACCAGCCTGGGCACGTGGTGAAAACCTGTCTCTGGTTAATACAAAAAATTAGCTGGGTGTGGTGGTGAGTGCCTGTGGTCCCTGATACTTGGGGGGCTGAGGTGGGAAGATTTCTTGAGCCCCAGAGGCAGAGGTTGTGGTGAGCCAAGATTGCACCACTGCACTCCAGCTTGGACGACAGAGTCAGGTTCCACCTCAACCACAACAACAAAAAGATGGTAGGAGGGAAACCTCTGAGGAGGGGCAGGATTGCTTGGGGCTGGAGACACTTCTCTAGCCGTTGCTCTGGTTTTCCGAAGGGAGGTTAGCAGGGCTGGATGCTGGTACTTGACTGCTCACTTCTGAACCAAGTACTTGGCAGGACTGAGCATCCCACCGGGACTTTCAGGTCACCTCCTCCAGGGGTAATGGATCCGAGTTTGTGGTCTTTGTGTTCTGTAACGTGAAGCTAAGAGGGACCCCTTGAGGAAATTAGAAGGGGAATAAATAGAGGGGTGAAGGGGTCAGTGCAGGGAAGAGAAGGCAGTGGGGAACTGGGCAAGTAGGGAAAGGAGGGATGCTGGCCTCGATGCAGTGTGATTCCTGCCAAAGAGAAAAGGTGCCTTGAATGAAGTCCAGGAAGCTTCAGATCTGAGGCCCAGCAAGGAGAAGGGACTTGCCCAAGGCCAGGCGTGGAGGACGATCTGTGTATCTGAATGCTTCAGGCTGGCACCCAGATGGCTGGTGCTGGTCACTGGCTTGCCAGGCTGGGAAGCAGGAGGTTGGGCTTACCTTGAGTCAGCCCTCCTCCTCCAGGAAGCAGGCAGGCTTCCTTGGCTGTGCTGGGCCTATGTGCAGCTCTGATTTATTTTGAGATTTTCCTTGTCTGAATCAGAGATGGTTTTCTTGGCAAATTGCAACTTTTTCAGAAGGCAAAAATGCAGTCTCCTCGTAGTCTGGGTCAGCGTAATCCCCTGTTTGTTTATCCAGGCTCAGTGTGTTTGAGGCTAGAGCCAGAGCCAGCCAGGGGTGAGGGTCCGGCCCAGCCCAGACAGCTTTATAGCTGGATTTGCAAACTCCAGCGAGGTTCCAGCTCTGGATCTTCCTGATCCTTGGTGTGGTGTGGCTGGATGCCTTGGGGTTGCTATGTGCACTACTTTAGAGGTGCTCTTTGGAGGGGCCCTTTTCTGCTTCCCAGGACTTTATTTCAGAGTGCAAGTGAAACAAGAGCCTGCTTCACATATTAATTTGGGAGGAAAGTCTAGATTAATGGAGAATTCTTTGAACTTCATTTTGCCTAATTAATGTCCCCATCTGAGTAGAGTTATTAATATTATATATCTTCAAAGCCTGAATAGTTAAAACATGCATATATTAAATATAATGCTTCCTCTGCTTATGCGTGTTCTTATTTTCTACATTTGTCATAAATTTCACAGTTGGGGTCAGGTCCCCAACTGTTAGGTGGTGTTGATGCTGGGATATTGGACAGGAAAAGATACCTTTCTGGAGAAGGAATGGCCATCTGGAAGTCTCTGTACACTGGAGTGAAACTCTGTGGAGGGCCCTGATCTCTCAGGAAGGTCTCTTCCAGGAGCTGGGAGCCTCCCCAGGGATGGCAAGCTTGCAAGTTGCATAGGAAGAGACCTTCTTGAGGTGACATCTCGTGTCTTTATAGTGACTGTCCAGCGTCTGCCACATCAGAGATCCCTGGAGGCTCTATGCTCACCCGTTATGGAAGGAAGAGGAAGGAGGCTTCCTTCCTCCTTCTTGCTGAAGCCTTTCCCTTCCATTCCCTACTCCATCTGCCTCTCCCAAACAATTTCAGTCTGAGGGCTATAGAATAGTCCTAATAAACATAGCTACCATTTATGGAGCATTTACAGTGTGCTAGGCTACGAGCTTTATATGCACCATCTCACTATTCCTCATGACCAATCCATGGAATGAGCATTCTTATTTTACAGATGAAGAAGCTGAGGCTCAGAGAGGTTAAGTGACTTGCTTAAGGTCACACAGCAAGTGAGTGGTAGAGCTGGGATTTGAAATCCTGGTCTGTCTGATTCTAAAGGCCATACTCTTAACTACTGTGCTACGCTGGCCACAGAGATGCCTGAGAAACCAAGTGTTTTCTAAGACATTGGGGTGTTTTAGAGACACGTCCTGGAAGCTGTGTGAGAGGGAAGCCTGGGGCTCAGGGAAGCCAAAGTATTGAATCTTGGAGCCTTCTTTGGGAATCCAAGCCCCCGGAGAAGAAGGGAGGGATATGATCTCCCGGGGAAAAGTACAACTCAATAAAGAGCTTCTTGGCTCTGGATTAAACACAGGTGGAACTGCTTCTTAGTGGTAATTGGGAGTTTGGCCAGATTTTGGGGCTTGTTTCTTGGTCGGACATGGAAGGAGGCAGTCCCAGAGGCGTCAGGCTGACAAAGGAAAAGAGAAGCCTTCTTACTCAGAAACCTCTTCCTGGCGTCTGGGCCAAGCTGGGATCAGTCTCTTTTCTGGAGATGCAAGTAGGATCTGGTATAGGACTTGAGAGTTCGGCCCTCACATCTCTGGTGACCCTCCCCTAGGGAGGCAGAGACGTGGCTGGGGGAGCAGCCCCAATCCCCATATCCACTTCAGAGATGGGCTGTGGAATCCACACGTGCTTCTGCTGCTTGGCTTCTGGATCTTTCCTGATTCTGTTCCCACCTCTGCTCTCACTCTTCTCGTTCCCGGTGACTGTAACCCTGACAGAACCCTTCCCCCCACCTGACAGCACCCTTCCCACCCCGCTGACAGCACCCTTCCCACCTCTGCACCTCTCTGGCCAGTTACTGAGGGACCTCGCTGTCTGTCCCACTACACCGCCCGTTTCGGGAGTAGGAGGTCTGAGGAAGGGCCCCGGGTATGCAAGAGAAAGGGTCAGGAAATGGGAGTTCCTGGGCCTCAGGGCTTAGGCCTCAGAAAAGCTCTGTCAAGGGAGGACCTTGAGAGCCTGGTCAGCTAGTGGCTTCTGAAGCCAGCTCCCCAGGCAAGGACACTTGCCTCCCAGTGCCTGACGCTGCTCTTGGCCTGGAGGTGGGAATGCAGGGGGTGACCTAATTCCATTGCATTTACTGAAGTAGGCTGGAACCAGAGACGGTGACAGCTGCTTCCAGAATCTTCCTCTAAACCATCTCCTGTATTGATTCTTCTTTTCCATCCCCACTGCCACAGCATAGCCCAGGCTGCTGTCAACACCTCATGCTTGCATTTGTGCCAGTGCCTCTTAACTGTCCATTTTGCATTTATTCTCTTTCCCCTTCATTTTGTTCTGCCCTCTGTGGCCAGACCAAGCAGCTGAAAACATCAGTTTTATGGAGTGACTTTCTTACCCAAGCTTCCATGGGTTCTTTCTGGGCCACAGAACTGAGGCCCGGCTGTCTTGAGGGAGCCATCCCACCTTCACACAGACATCTGGCAGCAGCCAAATGGGCTTTTTCTCTGTCCCCTGTGCATGCATGGCCATTTTATTCAGGGTGGGGTGGTCTCCCCTGCCTGACATGTCTTTCCTTGTCTCAGCCATGAGGCCAGATGTTATTTATCCTTCAAGGGGCAGCCTGAGTCCCGCTCCCTCTGTGCAGTCTTCCCAGCTGCCCCAACTCCTCCTTCTCCAAGACCTTCAGCTCCACTCACTGTCAGTCCTCTAGACAATTCCATGGCAGGCGGGTAGTGTAGAGCTCTTCCTTGTTTGCTGGTCTTTTCTCTTCACCCAGAGCATTGGCTTTTGGAGGAAGGAGCCAGATCATGTTCTTTGGGAGCCCTGGGTCAAACCTCTAATGAGCACTCAAGAAATAATTGTTGGATTGATCAACAGGAAATAAGCTTAGATTGCAGCATAAAGGATTTAGGTTAGATTTAAGGAAGGATTTCTAGAGAGCCATTATATGTTTAGAAAGGATGTCTAAGGGAGACTGTGGCAGTACCAGGTCTTAACACAATTATGAAAAATAAGAGAGGATTCTCCTGAAAATCAGGGGATGTGGCGGTGGCAGCGGTCAAGATTTACATGGAGAAAGGTGGGGAAGGAGAAATGGCCACGCTTTAGTGTCTGGTTAAAGGACTACAGATTTGTGGCTGGAATCTGCCTTTCTACTTCTGATTCTTGTCATTGGCTGAGGGCTTTCTTCACTTTTCCCTCCTGTGACGCAGCTTGAGCCAAGCTATACCTCAAGGCATGGGATGAGAAGTGGAGCAGGCGTCACACAGGGAGCGGGGCACCAACCTCACCAGGGCCCAAGTCACAGAGCCTCCGCCTGTTTTGAAAGTCCAAGGAGTGGCTTTGCCGTCCTGTTGCTCGGAACCCGAGCTCTTCCTCAACCCTCCACCAGGTGCGCGGTGGGTTGTAT
Source organism: Rhinopithecus bieti (assembly GCF_001698545.2). Classification (NCBI taxonomy): domain Eukaryota; kingdom Metazoa; phylum Chordata; class Mammalia; order Primates; family Cercopithecidae; genus Rhinopithecus; species Rhinopithecus bieti. The sequence goes on along the minus strand of NW_016820119.1, from coordinate 303,502 downwards.
GGTGAAGGCGTGCTCAAGGGAACGGAAACACCCTTCTTCACCACTACCCTCCGTGTTTCGCAAAGCATGAGTCCACCAGTGGGGTGCTTTGGTTTGCCTGCAGATGTGTGAAGCCACAGGCACAGCCCCTGAACAGGAACAGCTTCCTGAAGGGCTCAGGAGGGGGACAGTGGCTTTATGGTAAACTTGCCATTTTGCTGTAGAATGCATGAGTACTGCTAAGTTACAGGTGATGAGCTTCCTCTGCTGCGTGGGGCCTTCTGGGATTTTACTACCATGCTGCCCTCAGCCCCACATACCTCTTCCTGTCCCTGGGGCTGGGGGTGTGCTGAGTGAAAGGAGTGGTGGAAGTGAGGAACAAAGCCGCCACAAAGGCACCAGGAGGAATGGGGGCAGTGGGAGCTGGAGGAACCTTTCAGTGCCTTTTGGGCTTCAGATGCAGCATTGTTCATACAGGTGCAGCCCTCTCCTCCCGCTCTCAAAGGCCGGATTAGGCACATTCAGTCTTTGTTCTGATATCACAGCCGGCCTCTGCTCTATTCATTCAAAGGCAGCTTTGTGGTCCTGGGGACCAACCCTTGTGCTTTGGGAGCCCCTGTGCCGGAAGATGGAGAGACGCTGGCAGGGCAGTGTGGCTTTTCCCTGGTGACCACTTACAGGAGCTGTGATGGGGCGGGTGGGGGGTGCAGAGCAAAGGCAGCTCTGGCAGGGCTGAAAGTATTTTGGGGATGGTGGCAGCAGTTCTTCTGTCACCTTCTGTAAGCCCATGAGACATTCTGAGCAATTTTGACATAAGCTGTGCAAGACTACACCAGCCTAGGGCAGCAGTTTTAAAATTTCTTGAAGACATGGAACTCTTCTTACATCAAATCAGACAGTATCCTCGGAAGCCAGACCATTGAGAGAGTTTTAATGATGAGTATACGTAGGGTGACATACATTATGGGGTGCAGAGCAAAAGTTTAAACTGATCAGTTCTCTGAGTTTTATCTATAGCAAGCACAGGCGAGAAAGGGTAAAGTTTTCTTATAAAATACATCTTTACAATATAGTTTTTATCTTACTCTTTTACTTCAACACAGTGACCCTTCTAGGAAAGGTCTAAATAAAAAGTAGATGTTTAGTGTACTAGTATTTTACTTATTTTCAGAAACAGGATGAGAGTTGTAGACTTGTAATAACATCGTTCTCCCATTTAAAATGTTCATTATTTTAAAATTCATTATGCCTGTTTCTGAAAATGAAAGACATTTTTCTCACTACAGTTAGTAACACGTCCACTGTTTCTGAATTTAAAACTTGAAATATCTTCCACCTCTTTTTGTCATGGTTCTTTACAAAGCTATGTGTTGAAAATCACCGTAATATAAAATTAGAAAGAAATGAGCTCACACAAATGTAAAGGACATTTTTTTTTGTTTTTGTTTTTTAGACAGAGTCCTGCTCTGTTGCCCAGGCTGGGGTGCAGTGGAATGATCTTGGCTCACTGCAACCTCCGCCTCCGGGGTTTAAGCGATTCTCATGTCTCAGCCTCCCGAGTGGCTGGGACTACAGGTGCGCACCACCACGCCTGGCTTATTTTCGTATTTTTAGTAGAGACAGGGTGTCACTATGTTGGCCAGACTGGTCTCGAACTCCTGACCTCAAGTGATCTGCCTGCCTCAGCCTCCCATAGTGCTGGAATTACAGGCATGAGCCACCGCGCCTGGCCAGAAAATTGGCTATTTCACAAAATATACAAACTTTGACTTTGTTTGCAAACCAATATCTAGAATCCTTGCCAACTTCAGTGAAAATATGTTGAAACCATGGAATGCAGTTTAAAAACCTGATTTAGTCAATAATGGAAGTATTAATGTAGTAACATCTAAGATTTATCAAATGGTTTTTGTGTGCCAACCCACTCTTTTATCCTCAGAACATCTTTGATACTGTAACTGCCATATTTCCCTGCCTTAACAGATGAGGAAACTGAGGCTCATAGAGGTAAGTATCTTGATCAAGGTCCAAGGACCAAGGACTGGATCCCAGGTGTGTCTCACTGAAAGTCCATGTTTTTACCTCCTGCCTTGCATTTTCTGCCCAGTACGGAGGACCTTCCCAAGCAGCACCCCCTTCTTTGCTGTGTCCTGTTGAAGGCTCACATCTCGTTTCTGTTAGAAGCATCACACCTAATTGATGACTGGGGTATTGTTATTGGCCCAGGGCTTTGACATTGAGTTAGTCTGGCATCCATCTCCACCTACCAAGGCATACATGAGGACAGCCCCTTCCCCCCATGTCAGAAACAGAACAGCATTGATTCTGAATTTTGTCCCTCATATTTTCGTCCTGCTGTGTTACAGAGCAGCTCCCCAGGAGAGAGACAGAGCAATCTCCAATCTAGCCAAGTGGGGCAGGAAGGATGGGGTGGGGCTGAGCCATAGGGGAGAAGTGTTGGGTCCCGGAAAAATTGCTGCTGAGGTCCAGGTGTTATGGCCTTTGAAGGACTCAGCATCTTTGTTTAGTCCTACTCCTCTCCTTTTTAAGGTAATAGATGGGAGGAGGTAAGAATGTGGTGGTAGGATCTTAGAAATCTACATCTTCTTTACTAAATTATGCAAAAACATCACAACTTTGGACTTAATTTTTTAAGTTGCTGAGCCTTTACGTAGTCCAAGACTGGGTTGGGGGTTTAGCTCGTTTGGGTCTTCACACAGTTCCTTGGTCCTTGTTGGCTGTCATATAATGGAGCCATAGGTCTGGGTTTGAATTCTGACTGTATGGCCTTGATCAATTGCTCAACTTTTCTGAGTCTCAGTTTTTCCATCTGCACAGTGGGATGCAGAAGATCATCTCTTGGATGGTTGTCAGGATCAATGAAAATAATTTATTTAAAATTCTTAGCCCCACGCCTGGCACATAGAAGGCATACAATACATGAGAATCCCCTGGAAACTTACTTCTATTCTGCTATGACCTTCCTCTTTAATTCCCTCTCAGAATGCTGTAAAATTTCAGCAGTGCAATTGGGTGTTTTATAGTCTAGGTTTTAGATAAATGTAGTCTTCTTTCTTGCAACTTCTGCACTAAAATAAAAATTTTAAGGCAGTTTTCTGGTGGAGACAAGGACCCCAAATAGATTTAGATCTGGCATGGGGACTCTGTTTAAAGTAGAGCAACCTCTACTTTAAGTGTCCCCTTCAGAGATGCTTTTAAATGCACTAAAAGTTGGGGAGGTATACTCTATCGAGGTAAAAAGGAGAAATTCAAAATTGTCTTTTTCTGCTTTCCCTAGAAGAAGTAGGTTCTTATACAAGACCATACACGCTAGCACAAGTCACCCTTAGCCCTGTCTTTTCAAAGGCCGCTCAGGAGGCAGTCAGCCCTGTGTCTTAACCTAGTCTAAGTACTCTGATTAGCTTGAGTAACTTCTGAAGTTGGTCTGCGGCCTCCTGAGCCCCTCCCACAGCTAGTTTGCTGGGGTCTCTTTAGAGTTGATATGTTTTTGTGGATTAGGTCAGGAATGGAATTGCCTTTTCGAGAGGCATCTGTGTTGTGAGCCAGACCAAGAAGAACCTCCTCCAAGGAGCTTGCTACATGTGGGTGGCAACACAATGGTGGTTGGGCTTTGGTGTATCCCCACTCTGAAGTCTGTGCCTGGGACCTGACTGTAGCTCAAGGGTACCAAGACCCTAGAAGGATGTGAAACAGAAACAGTGAGGATTGCATTCACAAGACTATGAGGGGCAGGAACTATGGCAGTGTGCCCCTCCCTGCAGATCCTGTGCCTAGTACAGTGGCTGACCTTAGAGGGGGGTTAGTAAATATTTATGGAACAAATGAATGTGGCAAGTTGTGGAGCTAGCGTATGAAACTACCTTCAGGTTTTGAATTGTTTTGCAAGGAAATGAATGCTGGGAGAGTTTTGTTCTAAGGGCATCTTTCAGCAATGATGGGAGAGCCGATACCCCTCCACATCCCTCCTCTACCTGAAGCTACAGCTGCATGTCTTATGAGGTCATATTTTTGGCCCTGTGATTTTCATTTCTCCCCCATTCTCCCAGTTGATGACATATCGCCACCCTTTATCACCTTCTAGTCTGAGGGCCCATATAGGTTACATGTGTGCCCTAGAGAGGCTGCTGAGTGCTGCTGGCAGGCCCTATCACAGCACCATTTTGGCTTGGGACATTAGAGTTCATCCCAACTGGTGAGATTCAAAGCAGCATCACAGGGAAGGCTGAAGACTGCCTGTCCATGTCATCTGAGCTGAAGAGGGAGACTATGTGGTAAGGACGCTGTTGCCTGGGTAGACACTACCCAAGAGGGCATCTGGGCCTGCAATGCTAATGACACTGTTGAGAAAGGACACTGAGTTGTTCTGTGCTGAGCTTCTGAGAACTGTAGGTTTGATGCAGAGGAACAGGTAACCCCATCAGACTTCCAGAGATCAAGAAGCCGAGAAGGCATCCTTTCCCCTTCCCCTTCCACTGCAAGTCTGGGCAAGCTTCGCTCAGTCCCTGGCCTTGTGTGGGCCATTGCTGGCCAGTGTTGGATGCATTTGAGGTGACAGCAGAATTTGGGGTAGAACTTTGGGTGCAACTTGGCTAAAGGCAGGTTAGGGTCAATCTGTTTGGATTCTGTATGTGCCTCACTCTCATCTCTTTAAAACAGGTGTTTTGTAGGAAACTTGGAAACCAAAGAAAAGTGCCAAGAAAAAAGCCAAACCCATCTATAACCCATGTGTATTCCTACCATTCAGAGACAGCTACTATTAACATTTTGGTATATTTTCTATCTTCTGTCTTTCTCTTTTTCTCTCTGAAGTGGCAGAAAGATTACTTATATATATACACACATAAGTATTATATTATATATATTTATATATATATGTTTGCTATTCTGCTTTAGTTTTAGTTAATTTTATATTGTGAACATTTCCCTGGCCAATAAAAAGTCTTGAGAACTGCTTTGAAGGCTGGGTGAAAAGTCTTTAGTACTGAGTCTTTTGGGTGCTATCCTTCGCATCAGAAAGCCTGTGGAGTTCCTGCTCTTTAAGAGTGTGCAGGCTTTGCTTGGTGTGCCCTGCATGCTCTCTGGGAGTAGATCCACCCACCCCTTGCTGTCTTGTTTCTACAGGACTGCTTAACAGATGGGATCTGCTAAGTGCAAAGGCAAGGGTCCTCTCAATCAGTTTGGCTAATCCCTTGTTTGAGGGAAATCTGACCTTAAGGGTTTTAAATGTCTGGACTAACAGAAAAAGATCCTTGTAGTCAAATACAGGTTTTTATCTTTAAAAGAAAGATCTTTGCTCTGCCCTGGAAATAAAAGGGTTAGTACGTGGAAGAACCATTCTTTCTCTTCCTCAGGAGTGGGTTTGCTTTGGTTTTCCACTGATCTCCCGTTCCTGCCTGTAGAATTTGACATGGTTTTATTTACTTTTCCTTGGCCCAGTTTGGGTCAACATGATTTCTCTCCTGCTCAGAACAGCCTCACAGTTGTGCGAAGTCACATGTGAGCCTGGGGCCTGGGCAGTAGTCATCAATCCTTGTCCGAGCGATGCAGTGGGGATTTTCAGCTCGAGATGGTCTGACAGCGCCAGTCCCACATGGGCCAAGCTATTTCTTCTCTTCTTTTGCCTGTGACTTTGAAAGCATTTTGTGTGTGTATTTGGGGGTGTGCACACATGCATGCTCACACATGTGCATGTATGTGCTTGTGTGTTTGGTGATCTGAAGCCAGGCATCAATCAGTACAGCAGGATCTCAAATGACAGTGGAAATAGCAATGAAAGGAAGCACACGAGTTAAACACACACAGCCCCAACAGAATTCGATGATATAGCAAGACTGGGATTTCCTCTTTTGTTTGTTTTAGTCTGCACTTGCTCAGCTTCATTCCCAGGGCTTAGTGCTGTAAGGGAGTGGATTTCCTCAAGTGCTGTGGATAAAGCATTTCTTCCTCTGTTATCTCCCTTGTCAGTGTAAATCTCTCCACTGTGTAAGTGGAAATGAAGAAGCCTGTGTGTATGCCATAGGATTTCACCCAAATTAAACAGGCACTTAAATGACATTTTCCTTCATGATAATCCTATGACACTGAAATATACCAGTTCTCCATTTAGTTATTACAGAGCTATGACATACTCCCCAGGGTCTGGGAGAGTATAATACTCTGCCTCTTCTTCCTGCTATGTTTAGAATTTGTGGAAGTCTTTTATCGTGGGTGGGCTATGGTGAGGCTGTTTTGGGCCCTTTTATATTGCTAAGGGGAACAGTAGGTGGTAAAAGCACAATATGTGAGTGGATAAATGTTTTCTAAGGTTAGAAAATGAACAACAGCAACACCAAGAATCCCATGTAGTGGCGTCGTGAGGGCTAACGGCAGCTCTGCAGCAGGATGAGAAAGGAGACCCAGACAAGAGGAGAGTCTGTCTTACAGGTTCAGTGGCTCAGGCCTGGAGGGTGGCTTTTGGGCTTCTTACCCTTTAAGATGCTGTTGGGCTGTTGCTGTATTGGGGATGGAGCAGGAAGCACACTGGGTGGGGCTCACCTGGCCCATTTGGCCCATTGAAGGAGGAACAAGGAGTGTCCATGACTTCTGTTGGTGGCATGAGGGTCTCTTATAGGACACTGATAGGGTCTCCATTCACCTCCTTTGGGGAACATATTGTGATATTGGAGGGCTTATGTCTGGTGGTACAGAGCAGATCCAGAGGGGAGGAAAACAAAGACTTCCAGTGCTATTGTTTTTGCAAGTAACTTAGCTGGCAGCTTTCTTCTTCCACATTCTTGGTCCTAGACTCTTGAACAAGAGCTCATGATTGTGCCCTCCAAATGATGACTTCCTAAGGGCTTTTCTGAGTGTGAGGGTGTGTGCACGCATGTCCCTGTGTCCATCTGATGGACGCACACATGCCTCAGCTCATGAACAGGTTCAACTGATCAGCCCTTTTATTTAAAGCACTATCCAATTTCCACCCCTTTCAAACTCTCTGCCGGACTCTGGGCCAGGTTAGCTTCGTTTCAGACATGTTGTGAGTTACTGAGGGTATTAGTCTATTCTCACGCTGCTAATAAAGACATACCCAAGACTGGGTCATTTACAAAGGAAAGAGGTTTAATAGACTCACAGTTCAGTAGGGCTGGGGAGGCCTCATAATCATGGTGGAAGGCAAAGGAAGAACAAAGACATATCTTACATGGCAGCAGGCAAGACAGCGTGTGCAGGGGAACTGTCCTTTATAAAACCATCAGATCTCGTGAGATTTATTCACTATCATGAGAAAAGCTAGGGAAAAAACCCACCCCCATGATTCAATAACTTCCTACCGGGTCTCTCCTACCACGTGTGGGGATTATGGGAGCTACAATTGAAGATGAGATTTGGGTGGGGAAATAGCCAAACCATATCACTAAGGCATTTTGTCTCACAGCCAGTTCCAGTGTCATCTTTATGGAAAATCAATCTCTGGATCCCCCACTGGCCTTTGCCAGTTCTTCCTGAGTTTGGGGCTGCCTGTTGGAATCCCACAGTCTGCTAAAGGGACCCAGTCTCCCCTTAGCTTCTATTCTTATAACTGATATTTCCAGGTCTCTTCTGTCTGTGATTACACAATGGTGCCACATTCATATTTACTCCTAAATTACAAAGACTCTAAGACCCTCATCTGCTCAAACAGTAAGTCCCCTTAGTCCCCACTTTGTGGTGCCTTGGATACTTCCACAAATAAGTTGTAATTTCCCCTTTGCCCAACGGATGCTTATTGCTGGCTGTGCCCATGGTGAGAGCCAGGTTCAGGTGAGTGGGACTATCTCCCACTGCTGCCAAAGCTGTTGATTCAGGTGCCAGAGCAGGGATGGGCTTCATGCAGAGGTGGGGAGAAGGACCTGCCTCATTTCTGTTTCTCTTTGTCATTTAGCTTTGTGAGTACCCAGAATCTCTCAAGGGGAACTTGAATCTTCCAGATGGCGCTTTCAGCTTCTGCATCTCCCACTTTGCCCAGAATCTCCACAAGTCTCTTGCAAAAACAGTTCTGTCTGTTTTGGGATCGGTTTTTCCAGCCAGAGGGGTTCAGTTGCTGCCCAGCACCCAGTTGTATTGAGATCAACCCCAGCCATCTTCCCCACACCCCACCAAACTTCTCCCTCAGTCCCCCAGTGGTAAAACACATCTCACATATCACTGGGTGCAAAATGCTACCAGTGATGATGAGCCGAGGATGGTGGCCTAGGGTCAGGTGGCACAGAAGTATCCGGGGCTCGCTGCCACAAGCCAGCAGGCTCAGTGACATGTTAGATATTTGTGTTCTTAGTAATGCTCAATGAAAACTTAGAGCATATTGCTGGTCAGAGCTCACAGGAGTGTTCAGGACAGCTTTGTAAGGAGTTACTAGCCTTGACTGAAAAAATTGCTCCTGCCAGGTGGAGAGATGGTGCTAATTTAACAAACCCTGCCTATCAGATGTGTGTGTCATTGGGAGGAAGGGCAGTACTCTTCGAACCAAACGGTCATGAGGAAACTCCTTCTTTGTCCTCTTTGCCTTTGCACCCCCACAAGTCTCAGTCCTGCCTTATAATCCATGATCTCTTGGATGCACCTCAAGTATAAGACCATTTTGTGGCTCCTTGTTAATACCATCAGCTTAATCTCTATTTTTTTTCCCTCAATGCTAGTGGGCTGAGAGGATTAAAAAAATCTGGATCCTGGGTCCTGGAGAGCTCTCTGTTTATTTGATTTGGAGCGAGAGGAGTTTTTATTTGTGCTGGTGGCAGACTTTGAGGGATAAGGAGAAGGAACGGGCATGTGACTTTCTCCAGCCTCTGCTTCCCTAGTATTTAGTGACAGGAGAAGGGTGTGTGTGCACAAGCAGAAAATAAAAATAAATGCCTTCACCTCTGAGTAAAAGATTTGATGTCCTGTCGGTGACCAAGGAGGACTAAAACCTAAAGGGTTTTTAAGTTGTAGGACGCCACTCATGCAAAGAGGTATTTTGATCTCAACTTGTCCTTCTTTCTCACCAGGATGCATGCTTATGGCATCCTGCCCTGCCCTTCCTAGCCTCGTGGAAGTCCTGTAGGGCAGTTACGAAGCCCACTGATCTTCTCCATGGACAGCAATCCTCTTCCATAAGACAGTGCAGTGATAGGATCTGGTTATTGGTGCTCTTATTTTATCCAGTTGGTCCATATACCTGGTGCATTTGCTTGTCAGCCTGGGATAACCACCTCTCAGGGGAGGCAGCGTGCATATAGATGCCTAGTGTCAGACTCAGAAACTGACATTTGCCTGTGACTAGGCTGTAGTTCTTGGGGGCTGCTGATGGGTTTGCTAAGCTCATCATCTACAGTGCGGCCACACTTATTACTCAGAACACCCAACGACTTCATTGGCCCAAATATGCCCCTTCTTTTCCATCCCACTGCTGCCTTGTTCAAGCATAGTAACCTCCTAAGTGTCTTCTCTGTTGTCTGTCATGCCCTTGCCAAATATTTCCAAACCTCGGGTCTGATTTTGTGTTTTACTTCCTTCACTGGCTTTCAGTTTTTTTAAAAAACAAAAAAAACACCAAAGACAGCTGGGAATTTTTAGGATCCTCTATGATCTCTCCCCAACCTAGCCCTAGGGCCTGATTTCTTCTATGAATGGTCATTTCTAAACTCTATCTTGAAATTACTTTGCTTGTCTACTTAGGTGTACCTGTTGTGATTCTCTTAGAGTGTCCTTTCGACATCCCTTCCTACTTGTGAAAATCTTTTAAGATCCAGTTTATGGCCCCTTCCCTGAGAAATTCTCCTGGATCCTTTCAGTCTGAACTTACTTCTCCTTCTAGCCCCACAGAACACAGGTTCAGCTGTTCTGTCCAGCACTCAGCGGAGCCCTGGAGCATAATAGGTGCTCAGTGAGTCTTTGCCGAATGGATGCTTCTTTTTCCTTCCTCCCTGCCTTTCCTCCCCTCTCTTTTCCTTTTTATGAGTTTGCTGTGACCATCTCACATCTTGGATTTTCTGGCATCCCATTTTCCCATATCCTATCTGTTTGTGACTTCGGCTTTGCTTCCTGGTTTCAAAAATGCAGCCCCAGTGGAGATGTGTCCAGATGTCAGTCTTTGCAACTAGATCAGCTTCTAGGGGCAGGGCCTGTGTTCTTGTTTATTTTCATAATCCTCAATGCACCTAGCATGGTGGCTTGTATTAAAGGGGGTGGGCGGAGAAATAGCCAGAAACTTCTCTGAGTGCCTATGGGGGTCTGATGTGCCCTTCAAAGCAAACATTCTTTGGATTTTTTGTTTGTTTGTTTTGTGTTTGTTGTTTTTATCTTGTTTGTTTACTGAGTTGTAATTTACATGGGGTACAATTGACCCCTTTTAGGTATATACTTTTATGAATTTTAACAAATGTATATAGTTGTATAACCACTACCATAATCAAGATCTGGAATATTTCCATCACCCACAAACATTTTCTCCTGCTTCTCTCCTTATCTCCAGTCCCTGGTAATCATTAATCCAATTTCTGTCACTTTGGTTTGGCCTTTTCTAGGATGTCACATAAGGGAATTATATAGTATGTAACTTTTCGAGTCTGGCTTCTTTCACTTAGAATAAAGCTTTATTTTTATTTTTTTGGAAATTTGATGACTTGGGCCCTAACTCTCACTTTATGTGCACCTGCCTTTCTGAAAGATTGACAAGAAGCATGGGTTTGGGGCTGCAGACAGAGTCTGCGTGGTTTGGGAGCATGTAAGTTAACTCAGCCCTCTTTGCATTTTTGTTAGGGTCTCTTTAGATCCAGGGTCTCAGCTGCTTTGTCAAACCCACGGGTCCTCCTCTCTCCTGCCCTCCCACACAGTGGCACCTGGTGTAAGACAGCCTTCTCCCCTGGGCCCTGGCCCATCATCCCTGTGGCTGCTGGGGGTGGGGGGCACAGTGGAGGAGGGAAGTCGGGTGAGTAGGGTGAAGTGACCGCTAAATTCCTCCCTTGGGGAGGGGGTGGTGGTGGGGTGACGAAGGTCAGGCCTCTCCTGACTAAAACAACAGAAGTGGCTCCAGCTGCCCAACAGCTGGAGGGGGTGTCTGCTTTCCCTCAACAGCGTGAAAAGCCCTTTAATCGGGCATGCTGCTGTCAGGCTCTGTCGCAGAGGTGTGCGGAGGAAGAGCAGATGCTGCCATTGCTGGCAGGGCTCTCATTCCCTTTGACCTCCCTTATCTTTCCTCCTCCATCTTCACCGAGCCCCACTCTGAAGGCAGCGGGTCGAGGCCCTTCTTTGCACCTGTGTAAATGCAGTGGTCATGGGGTCAGGGAAGGGTGAGAGTGAGCTGGCAGATATAGGGATGTGGATTTTTAATGCAGATGACGAATTTGATAGTGGGTGGGTGAGTGATGTTTTAATGGGAAACCACTTTCCATTCCCAAAGATGCAGGCCCCAGAGAAAAAAGCCAAAGTCCAGTTTTGCAGATGGTGAAGGATGTGGTGAGAGGCGCACAGTCCTTGGTTGGAGAGCAAGCGGCTGAGCCGCAGCTAGACGTCTGGAATGTGATTCTCCGCTTTTTGTTCCAGGCGTTGGCTCCAAGAGTGACTTTTCCCCCATTTCAATTGCAGGTTTACCTCCCAGAAATGCTTTTGGTACTTGAGTTCTAAAAACTTGAGCTGGACTGTGATTTACAAACAAGACAGAAAAGTATCCCCTCTCTTGGGAGAGCTCTTTTTGCTTCTGGTGCCCTTCTCCTCTTCTGTTCTCCTGTGGGTCACTACTATAGACCCAAACCACTGTTGCCAGAGCTGACAGCAAAGCCCTTTCTGCCCCTCAGTGACATCTGGGGCATGGTGTCTGATATCCCTCCATAGAGGAAGGCAGTGTGGTGTGGGAGAAAGAATCTGGGCTGTGAGGATCAGACTTACGGGAGTGCTCTACCACTTACTGACAACCTTGCTCAGCCTCGGTTTTCTCCTCATTCATTCAAGCCATACATATTTATTAAATGCCTCCTTTGGGCACTGGGGATGCAGCAGTGTCACACTCAGATCTTGGTTTCTGCCCTCAGGGAGCTTACAGCCTGGAGGAGGGGCATGGGCAAGCAATGTAAAATTAAATGATGGGCCATTTTAATCACAATTATGGAACAGGCCACAGTGGACCATAGTGGGTGTTCTGGGGCTCATCACAGGGATCCCAACCTGTTTTGGAAGTCAGATGCCCCAAGGCAGCAGCATTTACCCCTGAACTGGAGTTCATCAGGTGGAAGAACATTCCAGGGAAAGGGGCCAGTGTGTGCACAGTCCAGAGGCAGGATGGAGCTGCAGAACTGGGCTGTGGTTTCTGCCCTGCCTGTTACCACCTAGCAGGTGTACATGTAGGGATTGTTCTCCTTCTCTTTCCTTCTAAATAGGCATTTGGAGATTGGACATTTGCAGGTGGAGAAAATTCACCATTATTTACAATGTTGAGCCTGTAGAAAAATGAATTTGCGGTGTCAAAAAGTTGACTTATAAATGATTTTTTTTCCCATCTGACTATTGTTCTCACTCAAGTGCATGCATATGGTAGCTGCTCGAAAAACTAGAGTGCTAATCACATTGGCCGTTAAATTGTCAGAGTTTTCTACCTTGACTTATAATTCATTTCAGACTCATCAGTCTAGGGTCTCAGATACTGCCTGAGTTATGTGAGATGACATCTCTGGGGTGGTGGAAAGGCTTCCTGGGGGCTAAGGCCAGGCTCATTGGGAATGAATTCCATGATGACTTAATGATATATGGGTACTATCTCAGCCATACTGGTACATTCTCTTAAATTAGAGATTTTTTTCCTTTCCATTAATCCAAGGAAAAATTACCAAGTTTAATATGTGGCTTTTATTATCTAAGAGATAGATATTCCTTTAAAGAAAAGAAAGGAACAAATACCTTTATTTACTATACATTTGAGAGCTTTAAGCTGTTGTTGGTTGTTGGACGAAGAATATTTCTTTTCACAGTAAGTGACAGAAAAAGGAGGTACTTCTTCATGGTATATTTTAGGTAAGGTTTGATATTCATTCATTCATTCCTCAAATATGTGCTGAATAAACTTTTTTGGTAGGGTGCTGTGTTAAGCCTTATGTATATAAAGAGGAATAAGACACAATCTTTTATAGACATGTAAATAGATAAATGATAATGCAGTATATTGAGGATTTTGATGGGAGTATAAACACAGTGCAGCAGGAGTGCCAAGGAAGCTAATGGTGGTGTTTAACATATGAAAGTATTTGCTTTTTAGGATGATAACCTCAGTGGCAATGTGGAATTTGAACTTGAATTAGGGGTAGGGATGGGGGAGGAAGTTGGTGCCAAAGAGTCAAACACCCAGGCAAGAGATAAAGGACTAAATGAAGTCATCATGGATAAGACAGGAAAGCCTGTTGGAGACAGAGCCCCAGCCAAGCTCTCAACTAAATGAAGTCAAATCTGTTACCTCAGGTGATACCATGTGGAGCAGAAGAACCTCCTAGCTGAGCCCAGTCAACCCACAGAATTATGAGAAATGATAAATTGTTGTTTGAAGCTGCTAGGTTTAGGGGTGATTTGTTTTGCTCCCATAGGTAAGTGAAGCAAAAAGGTTGAAAGTGAGTACTTGAAGCTGTGTTACATATGAATTTATTAAAGAAAATCCTAAAATTAATTTGATTTTGGCCTGTGAGTTTTGAGTATAATATCTCAGAGAAATGTCACTTGCTGCTCCAAATTGTGGACTTCATTCTCCCAAATTCAGTGGATAGACCACCGACCTGGTTGTTTAGTATGGCTGTTGTCTCCTCCTCTACACCCAGGAAAAATATAGGGGTATGCATATTACCAGAAAAATAACCTGTTTAGATTTTAGATATTGGTTAAGTCAGCATGATACTAACAGGTTGAAGTTAAGAGTGTGAGAACAGCTCTATATTATAAAGAATTAAACATCTCCTCCCAGATGGAACCTTAGGCTGGCTCTTTTATTCTCTATATTGTCATGGAAACTTGGCAGTCAGTCAAACCTAACACAGCTTGTGGTATTGGGGTGGTCTCCTTGAGCAAAAGCTGTGGCAGGGCTTGCATTCTACTCTGCTGGAGACTGAAGGGGAAGAATCGGCATGTGTGCATTTCAGATGGAGGGGATGATTAGTCCAAAATTGATTTCATCTACCCTGATCTCCTCCATGGCAAAGGCAGCCCCCAGTCAGTAGCTTACTTTTCCAATAGGAAAAATGACTTGTTTATTTGTATATCAAGTATCTGTCCTACTTTACAAATGTGAACAAAACACAGTATGTTCGGAGTCATCCACCCCACAAGGAGAATGGGTGGGAGAGACAACTGCAGATATACAATTATCCCAGCTCCTTTTGTTTGGTTTCTGTATTATGCAATCATAATTAACATTATTATTTTGTTTTTACTGTCTTTTGGTTAGGAAGAAGGAAAGGAATATATGTGAATATTTCTGTAAAACTGCTATTCCCCTCTAGAAGGAAATGGCTCAATGTTTGACTTGTTGGAGAGATGACTTGACCCTGCCCAAGTCCCCAAATTTCCACCAACCATGATTGCTCCTGAGCAACTCCAAACTCCTGGAATATCCTAGTTTTGACCCATAAATAGTGAACTGATTTTCTATCTGACATAGTTTGGAAATTTGTCCCCAACCAAATCTCATGTTGAAATGTAATCCCCAATGTTGGAGGTGGGGCCTGGTGGGAGGTGCTTTGGTCATTGGGGTGCATGCCTCATGGCTTGGTGCTGTCCTTGCAATAGTGAGTACTTGTGAGATCTGTTTAAGTGTGTGACCTGCCCCCCTATCCCTCTTGCTTCTGCTTTTGCCATGTGACATGCAAGCTCCTGCTTCACCTTCTGCCCTGAGTAAAAGTTCCCTGAGGCCTCCCCAGAAGCAGAGCAAATGCCAATGTTATGCTTCCTGTGCAGCCTACAGAACCGTGAGCAATTAAATCTCTTTTCTTTATAAATTACCCAGTCTCAGGTTGGCCGGCCTTCCTTCCTTCCTTCCTTCCTTCCTTCCTTCCTTCCTTCCTTCCTTCCTTCTTTCCCTTCCTTCCCTCCCTGTTTTCTTTTCTTTTCCTTTCTTTCATTCTTATTCTGTCACCCAGACTGGAGTACAGTGGTACCATCATGGCTCTGTGCAGCCTTCACCTCCCAGCTCAAGTGATCCTCCCATCTTAGCCTCCCAAGTAACTAGGGCCATGGACATGCATTACTATGCCTGGGTAATTTTTAAATTTTTTATAGAGACAGGGTCTCTCTATGTTGCCCAAGTTGGTCTTGAACTCCTGGGCTCAAGCAGTCCTCCCTCCTTGACCTCCCAAAGTGCTGGGATTACAGGTTAGAGCCACCATGCCCAGCCTCAGGTATTTCTTCATAGCAATGCAAGAATGGCCTAATATACTATCTAATTTCAAAATGCAGAAATTATTCTCCAGACCAGCTTCTTTTTTCTTTTTCTTTTTTCTCTTTTTCTCTCAATCAGTCTTCACCTGGCTCAACTGAGAAAAATTCAGTTGGAGACTATGCTCCCTCCTCTCTCTTCTCTTGATTTGTTTACTTTATAACTGGGCTGTTGCATACGGTAGCCACTAGCCACATGTGGTCATTTAAACTTAAATTAACTAAAATTAAATGTAACTAAATATTTGATTTCCCAGTTGCATTAGCTACATTGCAGTGCTTAATAGCCACATGTGGTTTGTGGCTGCTGTATTGGATGGCACAGATATAGAACATGTCCATCACAGTGAGAAGTTCTGTTGGACTGTGTGGCTTTGGAGCATTCCAGAGTCTCTAGGATTAAGCCTTCTTTTATTGCCTCTATCTTAATAGCTCCATGGTGTCCTGTTAACATGCTCCTTGCCTCCACCCTAAATGGTAAGCTCACGGAGGGTGGGTACCATGTTGGTTATGTGTTGCTTCCTATGCTGGTACAGTGTTGGGCTCACTGTTGGTGATCACTTATTGAGTAAAGAGCAGTTGAATGGATAAAGGAATGAACCGGAGTGTTACCTCATCCTCAGTGTTTGTGGACACAGAATAATCCCTTTGGGGCCCCGGAGGTTTGGGTGATCTTATTAGGGCTTAGTCATCCGGTTAAAGCTCCATTTTATAGAGCTCATTTTTTTCGTGTGTGTGAAAACAATCACAAATATACACAGTTCCTAAAACAGATGAAAATATGACACTATAGTTGATTGAAGATTGTCAATGACCCCGTGCTATCTCTGAACTTTTTATTTGGGCTTAGGGACCAGTAATTTCTAGACAGGAATATTTTGGGTGCTCTTCTGAAGCTGAGAATGATCTCTGTGTGTTGGCATGGGTGGGGCCTCTGAAGTTCTTTAACCTGTTTGCAGACAAGAGTGTTCCCCTTGTTAGGAAGCTGGTCTCCGGCACAGCTGCTGTGGCCTCTCTCTTGGCGTAGAGTAATCCATTTTCAAACTGATATTTTTGGCCTGTAGTTCAACTTCATGGGGACGCTGGCAGCTCTCCTGTCCCATGAGCTGCAGCATAGGCAACTAGGCAGCCTCACTGGGTTTGAAAGGAAACTTTGTCTTCCTCTCCCTCTTTTTTCTGTGTGTTCTCTTAAACCATGCCCCGCTTCTCTTAAATTCCAAAGAAAGAAGATGAACAAGAACTTATACGTGACTTAGGATATGTTAATAATTGAATCTTCGCACCACCCTATGAGGCAAGGCTTGTTACTACTCTCATTTTATGGATGAGAAAACTAAAAGCCCAGAGAAGCAAGGCAATGTTCCTGAGGTTAAACAGCATGTGGGTGCTGTTGCTGGTACTGACACCGACTGCTGGGCTCCAGAGCTGAGCTTCTAATCACTAGGTCCCACTGCCTTTCATTATAACAAACAGAAACACTGGCCCACTTGCAAAAAGGACTTCACAAAGTCAAAAGCTGTTGACCAAGCGCCTATTCTGTGTGCCAGACACCAGATGCTGAACATCCAGGTGAGACAGCCCTGCCCTCCAGGCAGGGCAGGCCCAGCACGAGATGCTCCTGATGAGAGTTCTTGTTCTGAGGTGGAGTAAAGATGGCAGGCTCTGGGCCACTTCTGCCCACGTGCAGTGCAGAAGTGGGATGGGAGAACATGGCTGAGGACGGCAAGGCTCAAAGCACCGGAGCATGAGGAGTAGCCCTGGTGATCCCCAGGGGAAGCAGGAGCCCAGAAAGCCAGGCCCGTGACGTCCCATTGGCAGTGGTGTTGAAGGAATGGCATGTGGGAGATGCTGCTACAGGGCTGCACTCCTCCCACACATGATGGAGGGCCCCAGGATTGTGCTAGACGCTCGGGGGAGGTGTTCACAGGCAAAGCAGACATCGTTCTCATCTTCATAGAGCTCAGAGTTGGGGATTTCACTGGTAACCAAATCGCACAAATGAATTCTTCATTACAAACTGTGTGAAGAGCCATGAAGGAAAAATGAAGTGTGAGAGAGTATTACAGGATATCACCCTCACCTGGGAGAGTCAGGCAGGGCCTCCAGGAAGAGACCGCCTGAGCTAAAATCCGAAGCAGGGTGGGAGGGAATGGAGAAGGAACAGTGTGCCTGAAGGCCTGGAAGTAGGAGCAGAGGTAGCTCATCTGAGAAATGGGAAGGCCCGTGTGCCCCACCAGCAGGGAGCAAGGGAGAGCAAGGAAGAGAGAGCAGAGGGCTAGAGAGGGGCCCTTGGGTCTCACCAGGCCCAGGAGACGATATAAGGGTCCCCGAGCAGTGGGACACGGCTCGCAGGTTTAAAGCAGGGGCAACTCAAAGGGGGTTGAGGCTGGGGGTCATGTGCAGGGCTTGACTGAACAATGCTGTACTGTTCCACTTCCCCCTGTCAGCTCACCCCTCTTCTGTGGGGCAACCTTGGAGGCGGTGGGCTTCCTCTGGAGACGATGATCTGAGTTATTTATTTTTTACCCCTGAACACCGGACTCTATCAAATGCTGTGCTCATGGGACACTATCTGGATATTTCCCTTTGGGCCCTGGGCAAGATTCAGGTGTGACCTGTGAGTGCGTGGGAGCCAAAGGCGTCTGAGGAGAAAGCGCAATTTCACTGTCCATTTGGACAAGCCCTGTGCAGTGGTTTCAGCCCTTAGCTGCTCTGTCCCTGTGCTAGGCAGCCAGCACCCAGGCATGAGGTCCAGTCCCAAGGAGGGACTAGTTTTATAGCTGGGATGTAGTCTGTGTGTTTATGGACAGGTTCAGGTCCTCTTTGATTTTGGCCAGTGTGGGGTGTGTGTTTCCGGTACTCCCTTGAAGGGTGTGGTACTGCCTCTGAAACTTTCTCTGCTGTTCTGGAAAAGGGTCAACAAGTTCTCATCTGTTTGCTTCACACAAAGGGCCCACAAATACATCTGAGACACAGCTTATATTCACGCCTTCCCAAAACCTCTACGAGCTTGGTTTGATTACATAGTCATCTCTACCATTACCGATAGCCTGATGTGTGCTCATGACATTGCCATTCATTATTGTGGTTCATTCCCTCAACCCAGTCTGATGAAGAGCCTCATTCTGTGTGCCCAGGACTCTGCTATATGGGAGTAGATAAGAGTGGACCCAGGTCTCAAGGCCCATACAGTCTAACCGTGAGTCATTGAACAGAAGCTCATGGATTGTAATAGCCCAATTATTGTTTTCCAACTGTATTCTGTTGTTGTTAACAGGGGGTTCCCTGATATAGGGGTTCATGGTTAAGTAACTTTGGAAGATCCTTCATTGTATATGCCCCTTGATCTGGTTGATTGTTGTGTAACAAACTACCACAAAACATAACGGCTTAAAACAATTTATTATTATAATCTCTCTCAGTTCTGTGGGTTAACTGGGCTCAACTGGGTGGTTCTGACTTTGGGGTCTCTCATGCAATTGTTTATTTTCATCTCTGTGAGTTGCAATTAGATGACAGCTAGGATTAGACTCACCTGAAGGCTTCTTCACTCAACATGTCTCTGTGCCTGGGCTGGTTGGGCGTTTCTCTCTCTGCATAGTTTTGACATATGTAAACTTGGGCTTCCTCATAGTATGATGGTCTCAGGGTTGTTAGGCTTCTTACACGGCAGCTGGTTTCCTCAAGAGTGAGACAAGAGTCCCAGGAAGGAGCTGCAAGGCTTCGTGTAACCTAACTTTGAAGTCCCCAGACACCACTCCCATAGCATTTTCTTGGTCAAGCAAGTTCCTGAGGCCAGTCCAGATTCAAGGGAGAGGAAATTAGACTCCATAGCTCAATGGGAGGAGTAGCAAATAATTTGTAGCTATCTTTAATTTACTGTGCGTCTTGGAGGTTCACAATGCATAAGAATGTATTAGAGTCACCTGAGAAGCCCTTCACCAAGAAAATCTGCTTAACTCAACATTTTCCAAGCTGATTATTGTTATTTTAAAAATCAGGAAATCTGTTTCTCACCGAAAATTATTTAACTTGTATTCTGCCAGAGAGAGGTGGGCAAAAATTGGAGGGAGGATAGATTTGGAGCTCAATACCATCTAATACATAAAACTTTCCCGAGATGGAATTTGGAGATTGAGGGTATGTTCCTGATTTGAGGATGCACCCAAATAGAGGCTGCATGGCTGTCTGCATGGATAGAGAGGCTGGACATCCTAGAGGGTAAAGCTTTGATTTTACTTCTGACAGATTTAGATTCTAATTCAGCCTCCACTTCTTATAGCTGTGTGACACTGGGCAAGTTATGTCTCCAGGCTTCAGTTTCCTTGTCTACAGAATAGAGTTCCTATTTCATAGGGTTGTTGTGAGGACTGAGGTCCTGGATGTGAATTACCTGGCACAGTGCCTGTTAATGGTCAGTAATTGTTAGACATTATTGTTTGTATGAGGCATAGGTGATGCCTTCCTTGGTTAGACTTTGTGGCTGCTCCGTTCCCTTCACTTTCAGGATTTTATTTGGGTTTATTCGGGACTTACTTTCTAAAGGCAAACAAGTACTGTAAGTCATGGACTCGCCCCTACTTTTCTTGCAAAAGTAACCTCTGTACCCTTTCACTTTTTTTCCAACCTAGTTTCTAATAAGTGACCGTGACCCTCAGTGCAACCTCCACTGCTCCAGGACTCAACCCAAACCCATCTGTGCCTCTGACGGCAGGTCCTACGAGTCCATGTGTGAGTACCAGCGAGCCAAGTGCCGAGACCAGACCCTGGGCGTGGTGCATCGAGGTAGATGCAAAGGTGAGTGTGTGCACCCCCTGCCCAGTCAAGGAGAGTTTCCTGGGCACCCCAGCTCCCTCACTGTGCATTTGCAGCAGGGGAGCTTGGAATAAATCTGTCTACTCACTTTGCTTTCCTGTCTCTCCACCCCTTCCACCAGGGTGGAAGGAAGAAGGCCTGGTCTCCCTGAAGGAATGAGCATTTTTCTGTCTTTCACACACTGCCCCCAAGCTAGGGCTTAAAGAGATGTGCTGCTATCTGGCGAGTGCTTTCCTTTTTCTTTTTATGGAGATGCTTAAAACGGCAAGACATTATTGCTGGCTCCTGAATAGTGATTCCAAATTGTTGGCCAACAGATATGTTTTGTTTGGTCTCCTTGCCTGTTTAAAAACAGCAAAAAACATTTGGGATAACATTTAAAAATTGGGAGATTCAGTGAAAAAAAATCTGACTTTTTGTCCTTCTGTTCCAAAATTGGAAAGTCTGATAACATTAGGTCTGTGTTCCTACAAAGCAGCACATGACTAGACCTGCATAACAGCTATCCCTTTAAAGAGGAGCCTTTTCTCCAGTTTGCCACAGTCTTATAGCACTCCCTATAGCCTCTCAGAACTGAGTGTCATTCTTCTCATATCCAGCTGGTTTCTCTAATTTGTATCTTTTTCCTGAATCCTGTACATATTTGAATTTGTAGTCCCGGACTGCTTAGAGCCATCCCAGGAATTGTAGGTGGCTAAGCAGGCTGCGCTAGAGCCTCTGATTTTCTAAAGAAAATACTTGCAATTCTTGAACCATAAGACATGGTTGAACCCCCATTGGGCTTACTACTTTTAGAATAAACCCAGTGAAAAATCATGGAAGTAAAATATTTTTTATTTTCTATGGGGCGCGGGTAGAGGTACTTGGGAGAAAAGACAGGCAGAACTTGGGAAAAACATGACTCCTCCGCTTTTCTATGACTGGCATACAGGGAAGGGGGGCTCTGCAGCAGCCCCTAGCCACAGCCCTTTCAGGCTTGGAGAAGCCAGTTGGTTGTGTGTGGGCTCCCGCACAGGTGGAGTGGTTTTCTCAGCCATTTTGTCCCTCGGCCCCAGTGTCGAATCCAAGTGAAATATGAAATCCGCTCCTCTCCCCTTTCAGATGCTGGCCAGAGCAAGTGTCGCTTGGAGCGGGCTCAAGCCCTGGAGCAAGCCAAGAAGCCTCAGGAAGCTGTGTTTGTCCCAGAGTGTGGCGAGGACGGCTCCTTCACCCAGGTGAGGCCTTGGACAATCCTCTTGGGCTCTTTCCTGGACGGAAGCAGAGGGGAGGTGTCCTGAGAGTGCGAGGGTTGCTTGGCGCCTTCACTTTCTGGGAAACAGTCGAGTGAGTGGCTCTTCAACTCTCCTTCGTGCTGCCTTCCCCCTCCCCAACCCTCTACGGCCCCCCATGCCACCTCTTGCCAACTGGCAGTAGGTCCTGAAAAGATGCATGGACACCTGAGCCAGGAAACTGGCATTGCTTGGTCCCCATCCTCCCTGCTGGCTGTCTCCTTTGAGGGCCAGAGCTGTGCTTTTCTCTTCTGTCAAATGTGGGCTTATTATTTTTCTTATTCCTGCCAGTTTCCATGGGCAACCCCAGTATTCCCTTCCCTGTTTATTGCTACCCCCTGCCTTCCCTACTTTCTATACCCAGTCCTTGAACGAAGCAGAGTCCTTTTTGAGCACAAAGTGTACTATGGTTCTTGGAGTGTGTGAGTGTGTGTGTGTATATACACATACAGGTGTGCACATACTAAGATTTTAAAACCTAAGTCAGGCAGTCCTACCTCTCATCTTGGATGGTCTTCTGGTTAGTGTATTGTCAAAGTAATGCTGACTGTGTTGATCTTGGCACAGACTATTTCGTTTTTCTTTTCTTTTTTTCAAGACAGGGTCTCACTGTGTTGCAAATAGGGTCTCACTCCAGGCTGGAGTGCAGTGGCACAATCATAGCTCATTGCAGCCTTGAATTCCTGGGATCAAGCAATCCTTCCACCCAGGCCTCCTGAATAGCTGGGACTATAGGCACATGCCACCACACCCAGCTTATTTTAAAAACATTTTTTAGAGACAGGGATCTTGCTGCATTGCCCAGATTGGTCTTGAGGTCTTGCCCTCAAGTGATCCTCCTGCTTCAGCCTCCAAAAGTGCTAGGATTATAGTGTGAGCCATCACCCCTGGCCTTGGCACAGACTATTTCTAAAACACAGGCAATGGTGGGACAGAAAGGTGCTTCTCAGGAAAGCTTCTGGGCTGCTTCCTCCTATGCAGGGGCTTGTGGCTGAGGTGGGAGGTGGGCAGCTTCTGTGAGAGTCAGATATGGTGCTAGCTGGGTGAAGGTGCTGTCCTGATGAATGTGGGGAAGGTCACCGGACAAGGGTGAGCTTAGCCAAGTTGTTGGGAATGGTCCTGGCCCCTGCAACTTCCTTTGTCCCATCAGACAACATGTGGGGGGATTCCTGCTGTCTTAGAGGCAGGGGCAGAGGCTTCAGGGATTTAAAAGCTTCCCTGTAATTCTCGATCAATGTGGCAAAGAGTATATAGGCTGGTCTTTGGTCTGAGGGGCTTCAGGTTTCATATCCAGGTGGGACACAGTGGATTACTGATTGGAGACTAACTTTCTGTTGAGGTAGAAATGTAGAGGGATAAGGAGGTTGGGGATTGGATATCAGCATTTAAAAAGTTTTCTGGTTGATTCAAATGGGCAGCCAGGCTTGATAGTTACCGGGTTAAACCGACTTTCATTGCTGACCCTGGGAGAGGTGCTTTTAATTCATTTTGTCATTTAAACCTTACCACAGGCCTGTGAGGTAGGTGTCATTAACCCCATTTATAGAGGATGCAACAGGTGTGGGATGTGGAGTGGCAGAGCTGGAGTTCAGACTCACGAATTCCTGAGTCCGGAGCCCTCTATACTCTGCTGGCTCTCTGAGCTGGCAGCTTTAAAGGAGGCTCTGAGGTGTGCTCTGGAAGGAGACAGTCTGGTGCTCGGGTTAGAGTGCTGTTCCTGGAGCCGGACACCTGGCACGAAGCTCAGCCCCCACCCTTCAGGTAAGTCCCCGAGCTTCTCTGGGTGTCTTGTCTGAAAAGTGGAGATTGATTATTATGATTGCTTTTCTGTTGTTGTTCATTATTACTATATGTCATAATAATTGTTATATATTATATATTCCTATAATTACTATTGTTAATGATCATTATTATAACTTCCTTCATTAGGTTGTAATGAAGATAAAATCAGTTAACATACATGAAACACTTGGAACACATAAATAATGTATAAAGTTTTGTCATTATCATCATCATTATTCCCATCTCTACTGTAGTTCTACTGCTCATATCTTTCTATCGTGTTGATACCACTATGCCACTTAAGAAAAAAAACCCAGCCGGGTGTGGTGGCTCACGCCTGTAATCTCAGCACTTTGGGAGGTCAAGGTGGGTGGATCACGAGGTCAGGAGATCGAGACCATCCTGGCTAACACGGTAAAACCCCGTCTCTACTAAAAAATACAAAAAAATTAGCCAGGCGTGGTGGCGGATGCCTGTAGTCCCAGCTACTCGGGAGGCTGAGGCAGAAGAATGGTGTGAACCCGGGAGGCAGAGCAAAAAAAAAAAGAAAAAAGAAAAAAACCCACCAAAGCTTCTGTTGAAAATCCCCAAGTTGGAAAATGGATGAACTCTTCCATCAATTTTTAAAAAACTGTTTATTCTGGTAAAAAGAATGTGGGTGATCTTTGTATATATTTAAAACTGCATTGCTAAGAATTCATGTCTGCATGGAGGAATCAGACTTCTCTCAGATCAGTTTGGGGCTGAGACAGGGTGAAGGTAAAGGAGGAGAGTGGAGTTTGTTGCCATTGGCTTTTTCTTTCTCCAGGCTTGTGTAATCCTGGGTGTGTTGCTTATAGGAACAGTTGACCCCTGCCCTCCTGATTCTGAAGTGATGGCTACCTCATGACAGACAGCCCACTGGCCAGCTTTTGTTTTGATGAGGCCAGGCCAGACCAGGTGGTGTTTACTGGGGGAAAGGAACTTCCAGATTAGTCCAGGCTAAATTGCTAAACGGGAGAGTCCCTGATGTTCAGCAAGAGTTGTGTAGATAGTCAAGAACCCCCTCATTTGTTTGACATGCTAAGCACTGCCATGTGTCTATAGGCTGAAGGCTAGCTCACCCTGGTGGGCAGCCAGCCAGCCAGACAGCGGGTCCATCCCAGCTACAGTGATTGAAATGGATGTGCTTTTCCCGCTGATCAAAGACGCTGCAATAACGTCACAAAATAAGGCTGCCTCTTTGAGTGTGCTTCAGTCACATTGACAGGCTGCCAAAATGCCGGGAGATGGATGTTTTCTCCTTTCTCCAACCTCCATCCCTTAGCTGGGCGTTTGTTTTTCCCCCCAAGACCAAAACCCAGAGATAAACTACATTGCTTTAATATTCTTTAGAATACTGATATGCATGCATCCCTGTATTAGTCACATATTTTAGCCCTGTGAATGATGACACAGTAACCCTCTCTTGAAGCTTATGTGGGGAGTGATGGGACTCTAATGGGATTGGATTTGTCTGGCATGGGACACAGCTTGAGACCACATGACTGACTTGGCTTTAATGGGCTTCATGTGGGACTCGCTGGCCTCTGTTCTTTCCCTTTGTTTTCCCTTGTCCTCTTCCCTCCCTACCTCCAACCCCAACTCACACACAGGAGTGGCTCAGCTTTCTTCTACAGCAATGACACTAAAGCTGTACCTTAGATCATGTTAGACTTTTAAAGGTCTTGAAACCTAGGCCATATCCCAGACCGTTAAATCAAAATCTGGGAGTGGGACACAGACATTGTGTTTTTTCGAGCTCCCCAGGTGATGCCAATGTTTGATCAAACTTTCAAACCACTTTCGTAAGGACTTCATCACTCTTGTTTCTCGATTGCCTCCTTGAGATGTGGAATTTAGCCTCTTTGGGGACCTGTTGAGTAAGGTCAGGAGCTATAGGCTTTGTCCTTTGCTATGGTCTTATCTGTTTTCTGTTCTGGGTATCTGGAACCCAACTCTTGACATCTGTTCCATCAAGTCCACTGCCAAGCAGTTGTCTGGTGTCCAAGCTGATTAACTGAAATCTCAGCTGCAGTGGAAGGGTGTTGGGCTGTCACCATCAGGCTGTGTTGGCTGGAGCTTGACAAGTGTGTGTATCACTGAATGACAATGATGCCTGCTTTTTATTGAGTGCTATCAAGTGTTAGGCCCTGTGTTTTACACCCATTAATCTTTACTACAACCTTTTGAGATAGTTATTAATGCCCTTATTTATAAAGAAAAATGGAGTTTCAGTGGCGTTGAATAGCTGACTTGAGGTCCCTAAGCTTAAGACAATTTGTACTCAAGCCTGACTAATCCTAAGACAAGTTTGTACTCAAGCCTGCCCTAACTATTCCGAGGGCCTAAGACAGTTTTGTACTCAAGCCTGCCCTAACTATCGAGGCCCCCTAAGACAGTTTGTACTCAAGCCTTGCCTAATATGGAGGCCTAAGACAGTTTGTACTCCAAGCCCTGCCTAAATATGATAGGGCCTAAGACAGTTTGGTACTCAAGCACTGCCCTAATATGGGAGGCCAAGACAATTTGTACCTCAAAGCCGCCTAATACTCGAAGGGCTGTGCTCTTAACTTTTTTGGGCTATAGAAGTGGCCTTGATACATATGTATTCCATTTCTATCACCATTGTTGTTGCAGAAGTTCTCTTTCTAATGCTATTGACCAATCGATGAAACAAACATTTTAAAAAACACAATCTTTTGATTATGGAAATTAAAAAAAATACAAAAAGGTAGAAATAATAATATAATGAACATACACCCATCACCCACCTTCAGCAATGATTAACAAATGGCCACTTCTGTTTCATTTTACCTCATTTCCATCTCCTGCCCCAAACTGGATTGCTTCAAAGCAAATCCCCAGGCACAATATCTTTTCATCCCAGACATTTTTGAGCTCTGCTATATTGTGGGCTGTGTGCTGGTTGCTAGGGAGGATTCAAAAAAATGTCATGACCTCTGCCTTCAAGGAGTTTACATGCAGAAAAGAGATTAAGACATATGATAAAGTAACTATATAAAAGACAACATTCAAATAATAATATTTCAAAAGCTCATTTATAAGTCAGTTATTTAGAATTCTGAATATCTTTTATTGTTAGGAAAATATATACAAATTTTAAGTTTTTGGACACAAACACTTTAAACAAAACTAAAAGCAGAATTGAGCATGGTGGCACAAGCCTGTAGTCCCAGCTACTTGGGAAGCTGAGGCAGGAGGACTGCTTGAGCCCAGGAGTTCAAGGCTGTATTACTCTATGATTGCATCTGTGAATAGCCACTCCACTCCAGCCTGGACAACATAGAAAGACCTCATTTCTGAAAAGAGAAAAATTAAACTAAAAGCAAACAACACACATTAGCCTTAACAACAAAGAGCTAATCTTATGTAAAGAACTCTTACAATTCAGAAAGAAAAAAGATCCTAGTAAAAATGTGGGCAAGAGATAGCAATAAACCGATCATATGATAATAATAAATAGTCAATAAGTGAATCTGAATGATGTTACCTTCTTTTGTCATTTTAGAAATACAAATAAAAATGATGAATGCTTTTGCTTACTAAAGTAGGAAAAACTGGGAAAAGATGATGATATTCAGGGTCAGATAAAGGGAAAAGGGTACCCTTCCATTGCAGTTTGGAAAGTAAATTGGCACTGGCTTTTTAATGGGATAATTTTGCAATATGGGTCAAAAGTCCTCAATCGTGTCCATATTTTGGGCCTGCAATTCCAATTCTAGGAATTTATTCTAAGGAAGTAACTGAAAATATGTGAAACTATTTAGCCACAAGGATTACAATCCAAGGTCTGTTTATAGTGGCAAAAATTTGGAAACAACCTAAATATCCAATACTAGAAAATTGCTTAAACAAATGACATAGCCACGCTATGCACTCTCTAAAGGCATGTGTTGTAGAGGCTTATTTTATGTATTTGTGTATGTCTGTGTATTAGGGATTTAATTAACCAGATAATTAAGACAATAAATGTTTTCATTTTCTTCTAAATAGAAAAGCTATAGACATTCTGTTAAAAAAATTCTGACAATAAGTATATAAGGTAGAAAGATTAAGCCAGTGATTTCATCCCCCTGAAATAGCAACAGTTAAGTCTAACCCTCTAGATTTTTTTTCCTTGTGTGTACTTATTGTCATTATATAGGACAAGAATGGTGTAATGTCATATATTGTTTTATAATATTTTCTTAGCTAATTATATTATGGGCTTATTTCCCAGTAAGTTACATACAGCACTATCTCATTTAAAAAGTGTCTGCATTGTATTTCATTGTATGAATGTATCATGAATCCTGAAAATTTGGGGATTAACTTTCCAGCAACTGTCTATTGTATCAAAAGGCCGTGCACTTTTTAAGGCATTTAATGCATACTACCACGTCGCTTTCCATAAATGTTGAGCAACCATGTGGTTGATTATTGGTTTGTTATCAGACTCATTTCCAAGACATCTTAATTTTTTGTGTAGATGGATTATAGTTCTAATAATATAGAATATAAAACTCTATTCATTATGTTATATCTGTGTGGAAAAAAATGTGTTATGTTTCCTGTCTTTGAGCTCCATGGTCCAGGAACAATTTTTCTTGATATAGCTGTATGGGCATCACCACTTTTCCCATTTTCTCATTGTAACCACTACTTCCCTCCAACAGTGCACACACGTACCTGCTTTTTTAATTTCCTGAGGTCATTGCATATAGGGTTCTATGTGCGTGGATCCCTTGTGTATAGGGATCTGGGGAGATGTAATTTCTTCTTGATGATGCTTTGTTCTAAGTTGGAAGCTTAAAAAATGTTCTGTGACTTTTTGACAAAGGCAGTAGGCTCTATTGTCATTTCTGTAATTCTTACTATTGTATTTCCTAAAACCTAGGGAAATATACACTTGTTTCCTAAGTGCCTGGGGTTGAGCTATGAAGCAGATCTTATTGTTCCGTTTTAGCTCCCTAACTCCACAGTATAGAACCGCATCTTCCTGACGTCGCCCCTGTAGACTCGAGTCGTGTGACTAGCTTGCCCTGGGAACACCTTGTTTCCTGTCTGGTCTTTCTTCTTTCACATTCCCAGCAAGTACTGAAGGTCTGGATGCTTGACATGAACTGTGAACCTTTGTTGGCCTGGACTGATGAAACGTTGGCAGGCTGGACATCCTCATAGACCTCATGAGCCTGGAGGTCTAACAGGAGTTCAGGGGCCATGGACCTTTTTGTCTTCATGTGGAAAGATCTTGCCTAGAGCAACAGTGTGGCTCTCTCAAACAGTGTAGAGGACTCTCTGGCTGAAGTACTGAGACCTGGGGTGCATCTGTGAGCTGGAATGTTTCTGAGCTTCTTCAGCCACAGTTGGCCCCTTTGGATGCTGCAGAAAAAGTGTGTTCTGTGTGTGTTTAGTGGATGGTGCCCTGCTTTATAAAGACCTCCTGCCTTTTGGTCTGTGGACAATGCTAGCTTTTTTTTTTTTTTTTTTTTAAAGCAGTCAAAAGCAGTTAAAGCTAAAAATTCAAGCCCATCCTTTATGTACAGATGGCATAAATGGTAAATGGACCTCACTGTTGGGCACTTACTGCTTTTCTTTTTCCTTTTTTGTTACATGCTCAAAAAACATATTATTGTTACAGTGTGAACATCTACTGTGTCCTGAGCGTCTTACTACTTGTTTTACATGTGTTTTTCAGTGAATTGCTTTTGTTCCAAACAACCAGTTAATGTACAATGAAAATTTATACAAAATGTCTTCTATTTAGCACATAATTGTTGCTTAGCAGATGTTAGTTTTCTTCCTCTTTAGGTTCTTGATTTGCTCAACTGTAAACTGGAGAGTTGAACTCCTTCAGAGATTGGCAAACTGTGGTCTGTGGACTGGCCACCTGTTTTTATTTATTCTTTTAAATAATAACTGTATTGACATATAATTTGTGCACCATAAAATTACCATTTAAAATATGCAATGGAGTGGTTCTTAGTAAATTCACAGAGCTGTGCAACCATCATCATTATCTAATGCCAGAACATTTTTATCACCCAAGAAGAAATCCTGTACCCATTAGCATTCACTTCCCATTACATCTCTCCTCAGTCCCTGGCAACTACTAGTCTACTTTCTATTTCTATGATTTGCTTATTCTGGACATTTCATACAATTGGAATAATAATATGTGGTCCTTCTGCCTGGCTTATTTTAATCAGCATAAGGTTTTCAAGGCTCAGCCTTGTTGTAGCATGAATCAGTACTTCATCCCTTTTTATTGTCAAACAATATTCCATTGTGTAGATATATCCCATTTTATTTATTCATTCATCAGCTGATGGACATTTGTGTTGTTTATATTTTTATATTTTTATTATTTTTTGAGATGGGGTCTTGCTCTATTGCCCAGGCTGGAGTGCAGTGGCATGATCTGGACTCACTACAACCTCCACCTCCCGGGCTCAATCCATCCTCCTACTTCAGCCTCCTGAATAGCTGGGACCACAGGTGTGCAACATCGCACTTGGTTAAATTTTTGTACTTTTGGTAGAGATGGGGTTTTGCCATGTTACCCAAGTTGTTCTTGAACTCCTGAGCTCAAGTAATATGCCCACCTCAGCCTCTCAAAGGATTACAGGTGTGAGCCACCATGCCTGGCCTGTTTCCAATTTTTTGGCTGTTATAAATAGTACTATTGTGAACATTTACATACATTTTTTGGGGGGGTATCTATTTTCAATTCTCTTGGCGTATACCTAGGAGTAGAATCGCTAGGTCATATGGTAACTATGGTAAAAGCGTATGGTAAAAGCTTTTTTTTTTTTACCATATGGTAAAAGCATATGGTTTATGCTTTTGAGGAACTGACAGACTGTTTTCCAAGGTAGCTGAACCATTTTACATTCCCACCAGCAATGTATGAAGGTTCCAATTTCTCCACATCCTTATCAACACTTGTTATTTTCCATCTTTCTTATTAGTATCTTTTCTAGTGGATGTGAAGTGGTATCTCATTGTGGTTTTGATTTGCATTTCCCTAATGACTAATGATGTCAAGCATCTTGTCATGTGCTTTTTGGCCATTTCTATATCTTTGGAGAAATGTCTATTCAGATCCTTTTCCCATTTCTTAATTCAGTTACCTTTTCATTATTGAGTTACAAGAGCTCTTTATGTATTCTAGGTACAAGACTCTCCCTTTCTTTTTTTTTTTTATTTTTATTTGAGACAGAGTCTCACTCACTCTGTCACCCAGGCTGGAGTGCAGTGGCACCATCTTGGCTCACTGCAACCTCTGCCTCCTGGGTTAAAGTGATTCTTCTGCCTCAGCCTCTGGAATTGCTGGGATTATAAGCATGTGCCACCAAGCCTGGCTAATTTTTGTATTTTTATAGTAGAGATGGAGTTTCACCATGTTGGCCAGGCTGGTCTGAAACTCCTGACCTCAGTAATCTGCCTGCCTTAGCCTCCCACAGTGCTGGGATTACAGGCGTGGGCCACTGCACATTAGATACAAGGCTCATCAGATATGTGGTTCACAAATATTTTCTGCCATCCTGTGGGTTGTCTTTTGACTTTCTCAATAATTTCCTTTGAAGCACAAAAGCTTGGTTTTTGTTTTCTTTTCTTTTCTTTTCTTTTCTTTTCTTTTTTTGAGAGAGAGTCTCACTCTGTCACCTAGGCTGGAGTGCGGTGGCACCATCTTGGCTCACTGCAACTTCAGCCTCTTGGGCTCAAGCGATCCTCCCACCCCAGCCTCTTGAGTAGCTGGGACTACAGGTGCATGCCACTCTGCGGGGCTAATTTTTGTGTTTTTTTGTAGAGACGATATTTTGCCATGTTGCCCAGGCTGATCTTGAACTCCTGAGCTCAAGCAATCTGCCTGTCTTGGCCTCCCAAAGTGCTGGGATTACAGGCGTGAGCCACTGCACCTGGACAAAAAGCTTTAGTTTTGAAGTTCAATTTATCTTTTTTTCTCTTTTATTTGTTATGACTTCATTCCTTTTCATGCGTATATTTGGTTATCTGAGGACTACTTGTTGAGAAGACTATTTTTCCATCTTGAATTGTGTTGGTCCTCTCGTCAGAAATCAGCTTATTTCTGGATTCTCAATTCGATTCCATTAATCTATATGTCTAGTCCTATGCCAGTACCACACTCTCCTGATCACTATAACCTTGTAGTAAGTTTTGAAATCTTATTTTTTCTTTTTAATTGGACAGTGAGATAAGTGTTGTTCTACACTCATGTATGGAGTTGGTGCTGGCTCTACTCACCAAGACAGAGATCTAGTAGGGGGAATGCACAGGAACCTGTACCGTGTGCTGTGGTCCTAGGTTTTGGGACAATGTCAGTACCCTTGGCATGATATTTGTAAGAAAAGGGAAAGGTTGGGAGAGAACGGTGCCAACTGGGGGTAGGAAACTTTTTAGAACCATCAAATGAGCCTTGTATATCTCTAAGAGCTCTCAGTCTCTGACAGACTAATACTTCTTTGAATCTACAAGCAGGAAAGGGAATTCCTTTTCAAATTAGAAACTCTGGATTACAGGGAGCCTTGAAGTTGTAGAGGAGAAATGCTGCTGCCTGTCTGAGTAGAGCGATGGGCTTGTGCTGGTCCGCCCCGCCCCTCCCCCACTGGCGTATCCTCTGTGGGCATTAAGGTTCTCAGCACATCAAGATCTGGGAGAGGTAGAAGCTGGAGCCCCAGTGAGCAGCAGCCAGCCGCCAGCTTCCCAAGGGAACCCTACTTTTGCCTTCCTGTGGGAGGTCCAGGTAGCATATAATTTGCAGTGTGTAAACAATCTCAGTTATGCAGTTATGAAATTTAATGTTTAATTTTGTCAATGACGGCAAGAGCAGGGTCTGACCAATTCATGTGCAGGAAGGACTTGTCTAGGAAGTGACCGGTCTAATCTCTTGCATGTGTTGGGAGCCTCTACTATCATCTTTTCAATGGGAGAACTGGTCCCCATGCCCCCATCACCCATCAGGTGCAAGGACGTGTGATAAGATGCGGGTGGATGGAGCATGCTTTGTGCTCAGAACACTGTCTCCATTGTGTTCTCTGGGGACTCGCCTATCCTACTGTCTGCTCTGTCCTGCTCTTCAATGGCTGTTTTCTAACTGAATGGCCACTGTGAGTCCTCTCTCAGATTGGCTGGCATCATTTGCTTTGGAGTAAGTATGCAAGGTTTGGGTGCTCCCAGCTGGGCATCTGAGCTCCCCATAGCCCTTGATGATTCTGTCCCTACAATTTGTCTATTGTGGAAATGAAAGGAGTGAGCTCTGGGTAGTATCTGCAGCTGCTCTTCTGCAATGCAGTGTACTTGGGAGGGAGGGAAAGACGGAAGCCTCGTGCTCTGGCTTTCCTGCTGTCTGTGGGAGAGGAGAGGCTCAGTAGTGGGAGGCTTCAGTCACTCTCTCTGCTATTCTTTTTTTTTTTTTTGTGACAGAGTCTCACTCTCTTGCCCAGGCTGGAGTGCAGTGGCGTGATCTCGGCTCACTGCAAGCTCCATCTCCCAAGTTCACACCATTCTCCTGCCTTAGCCTCCCAAGTAGCTGGGACTGCAGGCACCCGCCACCACACCTGGCTAATTTTTTGTATTTTTAGTAGAGACAGGTTTCACTGTGTTAGCCAGAATGGTCTCGATCTGCTGACCTTGAGATCCACCCGCCTCAGCCTCCCAAAGTGCTGGAATTATAGGCTCTGCTATTCTTTTTTAGATAATAATCATTGTCATCAACAATACCACTTTCTTAACCTATATACAAGGTTCCAGGCTGTTTATATTTGCCTGACACATGTTAAGTTATTCGGTCCTCACTATAAGCACTATTGCATTCCCATTTTATTGATGCAGAAACTGAACCACAGAGAAGCTGCGTAGCTTGCCCAGGGTCTCACAGTGTGCAAGTGGCAGAGTCAAACCCAAGTACCCAGGATTCAAACCCAAGTACCCTGGCTCCAGAGTTCTTGATTCTAACCATGATTCTACACTGCCCCTCTAAGAGACATTGCCATCTCTTAAAGTGGTGTTGCCAAACTAGGGCATATCCAGGAGGGTGACTCAGGTGAGTAAAGTTGGGAAATGATGTGAGGAATATCCAATGGAGCCGGAGATAACAACCAAAGGATGGATAAAAAGATGACCAGGCCAGGCACAGTAGCTCACGCCTGTAATCCCAGCTGTCTGGGAGGCCAAGGTGGGTGAATCACCTGAAGTCAGGAGATCAAGACCAGCCTGGCCAACATGGCAAAACCCCATCTCTACTAAAAACACACAAAAAATTAGCCAGGTGTGGTGGCGTGTGCCTGTAGTCCCAGCTACTTGGGAGGCTGAGGCAGGCGAATCGCTTGAACCCAGGAGGTGGAGGTTGCAGTGAGCCGAGATGGTGCCAGTGCCCTCCAGCCTGACTGACAGAGCAAGACTCCATCTCAATAATAATAATAATAATAATAATAATAGTAAAAAGATGACCAAAGGGATACCTGAGAGCCAGATCCAAACCTTTGTCTGTGAATGATAATAGTCTTTTATGTGTGGTCCCACAACGCTGACCTGGGATCACCAAGTATAGTATGTAAAAGTAGGATTCTGACTTGAAATAGGGAAGAACTTTTGACAAGTAGAGTAGCTCACAGACAGAAGGTCTGACTCAAAGAGGACTTAACTTCCCATCCCGGAAAGTGGGCAAGCAGAGACCAAGTGGACATCCATCAGCCGTGCCATGGGGGTGGGAGGGAGTGTTCCTACATTGGGAAGGGGGCTCAATTGATCTCTGAGGAGGAAAATGCCACTTTTTAGGATTTTATGAGACAAGAGCTAATGTCCAATCAGGTGGCTGGGCACACAGTAGGTCCACAACAGACATTTACTCAGGAAACTTTCAGGCAGAGCCATTAAGACACATTTAGGGCTTTTGCCACTGCACTGAGTGCACGTAACATGCTGGGAGGTGACCCAGCAGGTCAGTCAACTAAACTCTTCTGCAAAATTGAAGGGATCAAAATTTTTTTCCATTTCAAAATAGGGAAGAATAATAGGAACTCAGGTGGGATGTGTGAAGACAGGAAAGTTTTATTAAAAGTGAAGTCAGACAGGAGACACAAGGAAAGGCTCAACTCCTGCAGGCCACCTTTGTGCTCCCCACCAGCCAGCTTTCTCACAGTTCTCATAGGCATAAAAGCTCCTATTTATGAGGGACTTTCTTATTAGATATTTTTTTAAACATAAAAATATATTTGATACCTACCCTCCAAGATAGAAATAAAATTAAGGGAACAAGAGGTATCATATTTGCTGTTTACAAAACCCAGATCATTCTAGGCACCACACAGAGGAACAGGAGTGAAGACAGTGAAGTTCTTTGGGTCCCCGGACCCCTAACACTCAGGTGTTCCAAATGTCTTTATATGTCCATTGTGGGGGATGCTGTTCAAACTTTTTGGAAAATACAAAAAATATTCTTCACCATATAATTGGAATGGTGGTCTTAACACTGACAATTAGGTACTAGTTTATAAATCTCCACCCTACTCTTCAGGAGCAAAAGTTCATCTTACAGAAGGGTTGTAGAATTACGGACCTTCTGGACTAAAGGGAACTTCAGAGACATCTGGTTTATCTTCTCCTTCCTCTCCCTACCCCACTCCAATCCCGGGCTCAGGTTCCACTTACAGTCTCTCCCCAGGTAGTCTTCCACTTTCTGCTCAATTACTCTCAGAGACAGGAAGCTTATTCCCACAATGACAAAATCCATAATGCATTTTGGGACAATTTTGTTGGAAAGTCCTCTTTACCTTGACTTGAGAGCTGTCTTCCTATAACTTCCAACAGATGACTTCAGTTCTAGCTATGGGAATTACAGAATCTACAGAAAGATGGATTGAAGATGGACACCATTATATCCTTGTGAAATCTTCTCTTTTAGCCAACAATTTATTTCCCTTGGCAGAAATCCTTAGTTCTAGCACTCATTCCCATATCATAGGGATTTATATATTTTTCCTCTTGGCCTCCTTCTTCTGAGTCTAATTTGCCAAGGCCCTTCTTATAGGGCCTTCCTTATAGCATCCTTCCTTACACTGGACACAAGATTTCAGATGTGGTCGTGAGCAGGCTGGGGAAGAACAAGGCCGTCTCTTGTTCTAAACACACCACTCCTAACTCATGCCATGTTGGCAGCCATGTTACGCCATCAACTCATAAAAAATACAGTTGACAAAGACTCCCATATTTAGGAGGATTTGAAATTGAAGGATTAGCTTCCTTTCCTGCATCTCCTCTTAAATTCTGGCAGATGAGGTAAATATTCTTAAAGGAAAAATTATTCATTCCCCAATAGGCAATCCTCCCTAGACTTGGCATAGAGTGGGAGACAATGTCTACAGCCAACAAGAATAGAAGTGCTTTCAGGCTATGGCCTAGACTAAGCTTGTCCATCTCATGGCCCACAGGCCACATGCAGCCCAAGATGGCTTTGAATGAGGCCCAACACAAATTCATAAACCTTCTTAAAACATTATGAGATTTTTTTAAAGTTCATCAGCTGTTGTTAGTGTTAGTGTATTTTATATGTAGCCCAAGATAGTTCTTCTTCTTCCATTGTGGCCCAGGGAAGCCAAAAGATTGGACACCCCTGGCCTAGATCATCTGCAAAAGGGCAGGGGGAAAGAATAAAATCAGCATGTGCTGAGTGCATATCCTATATCTACACTGTTTTAGATGCTTTATATATCTCGTTTTGTCTTCTTAATAATCTTCAAGGCGGTACCATGAACCCTATTTCATAAATAGGCTCAGAGAAGTTAAGTGACTTTGCTGAAGTCACACAGCTAGCAGTGGAGATGGTATTTACACTCAGGTCTTTTTGTCTCCAAAACCATGTTTTCCTTTCTATTCCTGTTGCTTCTCAGTCAAACCTGACTAAAGATGAGGAGAAGATTTGTGCGATAACATGTTCCAAACTGAGGAAAGGACAGCTCATGCTAGACAGACCAAAAGAATTACACCATCCCTTCCTTCTTTCCCCCAGAGCCCATGGCACCCATGGAAAACCACAACTGCTCAGACATCCTGTAGGGAATGCAGCCAAAAGGAAAACAGAGCAGCTGAAAATACTGCTCTGACATGAAGCCATCAGTAGGACCAACAGCAAGATGTTTAAATTTCACTGTGGATTAGCTTAATCCAAAAACCCTGCTAACCGATTTGGAGTAATGGGCAGATTAAAAAGAAAAAACAGTCTCATACTCTCACTGCCAAAAGAGAGTTAGAAAAATACTCACATTCCTTTTACTTGTAGTTGAATCTTTTCCCACTAGGAAATGTTCATATACATGACAGCCGTCCTTTCATGACATGTTTTGTAGTTGCTACCAGGCATGCTGAATCAAGCCTGTCCCATTGCATATGGTTCATGATTTCTATTTTGTGAGAGAAGCACAAAGAGATAGATGGGGAGAAATGAAGCCACAGGGTGAGAAGGCACTGTGCCTTCCATGGGATCCCAGTTGTCCTTGAAGTTCCGAGGCAATTCAGGATGGATTCCTTAGCAAATACATAGCTTGACAAAGCATTACAAAAAGAGAGGAGGGGTTGTCACCAGAAGGAAATTATTTCAAGCATAGCGAACTGAAAGCCTGATACCTAGACTGCAGAAAAGTAGGAAGGGGCAAAGTGAAAAAATACAGCAAGGCCTTGTAGTTCATTATACTGCTTTTTCCCCTGACCTCGAGCATGTTTCAGCGAACACTAGTTCTGTCCAATGCTCCTTGTGTAAAAATTAGGGGAGGGTCCCTGCATTTGTCCATTCTTGCAAAGAAATACCAGAGACTGGGTAATTTATAAAGAAAAGAGGTTTAATTGGCTCATGGTTCTGCAGGCTGTACAGGAAGCATGATGCTGGCATCTGCTCTGCTTCTGGAAAGGCCTCAGGAAACTTACAATCATGGCGTAAGGGGAAGGGGAAGCAGGCAAATCACATAGCCAGAGCAAGAGCAGGAGCAGGAGAGAGGGAGGGGAGGTGCCACACACTTTTAAATGACCAGATCTCACGAGAACTCACTCACTATCATGAAAACCAAGGGGGTGGTGCTAAACATTCATGAGAAACCCAGCCCTATGATCCAGTCACCTCCCCCCAAGCCCCAGTTCCAACATTGGGGATTACATTTCATCATGAGATTTGGGGACATGCATCCAAACTATATCAGTCCCCTAGTTTAATAAGTTTAGGAATTGCTGCAAATGGTATCTTCCTCTTAGGGATAAATCATTAATTGATGTAAAACTAGAAGAAGTTCTGCAGTAAAGAAATCTTTTAAGTTTGTTTAACCCAATGTTTTGAAAGTTATTTGGCCAGAGGATACTTTTATCCCTCATTATGTCTATTCACACCTCACAGAACACAAGCTGCATTCATTCATCAGTGTATCAAAGTGGAGAGAACAGCAGCCTCACATTTCTGGAGAAAAGAGAAGAAAGTGGGCACCTGCAGAGAGACTGGTTTCCTCTCTGGTTTCCTAGAAAAGCAGGGGTGATTGGTAGGAGAGTGAAAGAACAAGCAACAAAGAAGTGACTCTGGGAGGTGAGGCCTGACACCTGCCATAGAAACCCCCAGAGAACATCCCAGGGGAAGCAGGGCAGCCCACAGCAGGTGGAGGCCCCAATGCTACTCCAGAAAAGGCCTCTCATTAAAATGGGAGCAAAAGACTCTCTTCCAGCTGCCTCCCTGGTGGGCATATTTACATGACCCCAAAGAGTTCTATTTTCCAGAAAATTACAAGGCCCAAAGATACTCAGTCAGTTTCCTCGGACATCAGTGCTTGCGGCCACTTCCTGTCTCTTCCTCCTTCCTCAAGGTCTGAGAGCTTTCCATCTGCTGGGACAAGGTACTGGGAGCCAACTACTACTCTGTCTCTGGGCCTCAGTTTCCTCATTTGTGAAGTGTTTGGGTTAGACTGGTGACCTCTCAGGCTTTTTCTAGTCCATCAGTTCTGAAATTTTATGATTGCTTGGATATTGGGATTCCAATGTCCTGTGCTGTTATTAACTAGCTGTGACCTTTGAACAAATAACTTCTGCTCTCTGTACCTCTCCTATAAAAGATTTGCACAAAGGGTGGCTTTGAGGCCCAAGTGAGATAAGGCATAGATCTTCGATGGTGACTGAGAAGCCATCACGAAAGTGGAAGGTGGTATTTTTTGCGTTGGACACGGCACCTGCAGGTGATAGTTGTCTATACGCGTTGTTCATCTGTCGGCCCCATTTCTGTCTGTGCTTTCTTCCCCTTTGCTCCCTGACTTGCTTTACCCCCAGGAGCTGACGTTTCTCTGCTCATCAGTTGCTCACCTGCCTTGTTGGGAGTGCTAGCTTTCTGCATCCTTCCAGGTGTTCGGAATTTGGGCTAATGTTGAAGATTAGCAGGATTAAAATAATTCAGGCCTGTCTTTATTTGGATGCAGGTTGGCCTGAAATATACCACTAGGCTGTTTATGTAAAGGGCTTCTTGCCAAAAATATTAAAGTGTGTGAGTCAAGAGATGAAACTTACTTATCTAGGAACACACTGCCTTAAAGGACCTTTGGGATCCCTAGTTACATCTTTTTATTGAGATGGAATCTCACTTTGTTACCCAGGCTAGAGTGCAGTGGTGTGATCTCGGCTCACTGGAAGGTCCACCTCCTGGTTTCAAACCTGCCTCAGCCTCCCGAGTAGCTGGGATTACAGGCATCTGCCACCACGCCTGCTAATTTTTGTATTTTTAGTAGAGACGGGGTTTCACCATGTTGGCCAGGCTGGTCTCGAACTACTGACCTCCAGTAATCTGCCTGCCTCGGCCTCCCAAAGTGCTGGGGTTATAGACATGAGCCACCGCACCCGGCCCCACCCCCCCAGTTACGTTCTAAGGTACAGTTACAATATAAGCAGAAGGTAACCTCACTTAGGTTGATGAGTAAACATGTTTTGTCCCTTAAGGAAGAGCCATCTGTTGACACTTCAGCTTTCCTAAGCTGCTTCGGAGTGGGACAGGAGCAGATTTCACTGTTTGTATCTGTACCTTTTGGGCAAGAACAACCCTGAGTTTTGCGAACTGCACAGGGAGATATTTGAAATGGCCAATTGCCTCATGGATCCTCTTGGCCTGGGCTTTTCTCAGAGATTAAGTCTGAAAGTTGACCAACTTGAGGCTCTTAGGGAAAAAGGAAGGGTATTACTTATTAATTTAAAAGGATAAATCTGCAAGGGAGGAAGCTAAGCCAGGCAGAGTTTACATCTTGATCATTTATATAGAAACCATCAATTCAAAGAATTTACATCCTGATTGCTTTTCTGCAAGAAACGTTTCTCTCCTCTGCTGGCAACAGAACTATTTCTATGTGAAAACAAGCATCTTCTTCTTCCACCCAAACCTTTTCAAACGTTTTGCTGACTTTAGACTGCCCCTTCCCCTCAGGCTGCTCAGAATAGGATGTTCTTTTGTCCTCATCAGATAATCTGGCTCTGGCATTTTTGAGTGTACAGATAGTTTGCTAAAATATAACACAATGATAATAAAAATAAATAGCTGAAAGTTAACTGGGCGCTTACCCTGTGAGCTAAGTGCTTTATTTACATTATCAAATTTAATTCTGTTAACAACTAAGATAGGTATTATTGTCATGATTATCTTCCCTTTTTAAAAAGATAGACAGGCCAAGGCTTAGTGTGATTAAAAAGCTTTTCAAGGCTGCAGAAGGAGTTAAGTGGTGGAGCTGGGAAGTGCTGGAAGGCTGGCTGCAGACTGTCTCCATGTAACTTCTTTTTCTGCAAGAAGTCACTTTGAAAACTCCCTAGACAACTTAGAAACAACCTCTCATTGTGGAATCATGGGCTGATTCACTCCGGGCTCCTTCAGTTAAGAGCTTGTGCTCAGCCACTTCCCTCAGCTACTGGATCTGAGACCTTGCTCGGGTCTTCTGTGCCACCTTTTGCCCATAGCTGTCCCCACTCCTGTGGCATACCTGGGGCAGGCGTGCCCATTATTGTATACCCCAGCCCTCACAAGCACGTGGCAACAATTCCTTATTGGATTTCAGTTTTATAGGACTTGGAAGGAGCTCCCAGACTGGGATTTTGTGATCTGGGCTCTCTTCTTTGGAGCCTGGACTGAGAAAAATGCTGAGGGCTCTGGGGAGAAAGGAGCTGTGTTTGGGCCTCTGGGCCAGCTGGGAGCTGGGAGACAGTGTTCATGTGCCCACTGGGATACAATGGGCACACTCAGTGAGAATGTGGCCCTTGGGACCCTCTGAGCCCAGAGGTCAGGTTATATCCCCAGAAACAAAGCTTTGGGCTTAGCCTCTTACTCATGAATTTGCTTCTGTCCCCAGTAGCCTTGGCTGGGACTCTGTGCATGCTTGAGAGGAGGCGGCTTTCGAACCAGCCCGTTCTCTGCTGTCTGCTTGACTGCAGTGCCCGGCTCCTGCAGCACAGCACCGGGCCAGAGACACAGCCTTGGGCGATGGACTTGAGGGCACACTCCTCATGGAGACAGAGGCCTGCCTTGGCCATGGGAGTCAAGGTCCCTGGGAGTGAGTCAGCCTAGCCATTCAGCTCCTGGGACAGGTTTCCCCGGAGGTGATTATTGGCCAAGGAGGAGAAAGCAGCCTGCCAGGCTCCATTAAATTGCTGCCACTGGCGAGGAACTGTCTCTAGGAAATATCCCCTGTAGGGTGGATGGAGTCTGAAGGGATCAACTCCACATTTCCAGCAGCATTTCCCACCCAAGTCTGTGGAGGTTACTAGAGGAGATCTGGCCTTTGAAAAGGGCGGCTTGCCAGGCATTTCTGGCACAGCTGAGAACAATCCTTACCACTGCCACTCCATATCCAGCCTTCACTTGGTGCCAAACAATGGATTTCCTTACCTTCAGGTTTGACATTGTTATCCCCATTTTATAGATGGGGCTTAAAGAGCTGAGTGATGTGTCCAGTTCGTAACTGGCTGGACCAGGATTCAAATTCAGGTCTGTCTGGATTTGTTTCCATTCCACCATTAAGGCTCCTCA
The DNA here is from genome assembly GCF_001698545.2 of Rhinopithecus bieti. Lineage (NCBI taxonomy): Eukaryota > Metazoa > Chordata > Mammalia > Primates > Cercopithecidae > Rhinopithecus > Rhinopithecus bieti. Next base: position 262,171 of record NW_016820119.1, on the reverse strand, counting down.
GAAAGTAGCGTTGACCTGACCTGAAGATACTGCTCTTGGATGAACATTTGGGGTAGCAACCATGGCCATGAGAAGAAGTGGGCGTGGAGCATGATACTGGGGTAAAGGCATTGATCAGAAGACCTGAGCAGCATCTCAGATGCAGGAGCTGCGGGAAATGCCTCATTTATACAACATGCACCTTCGTGGTAGGAACAAGGGTCCTCCTATCTTGTCTTATCCTTGATTTTTGTTGATAGGTCCATGGTGAAACAACTCGTCTTGGGGGAAATGACAGTGTTTGGTGCCCACACAAGAGCAGAAGCCTTTCTATAGCCTTTCTGCCTTTGTGATAACTTTTGGATTTCACCCAGGCTGTCAGATCTCTCCTCTCACTGCTCCCTTCCATCCCTTACCACTCAATTTGTATGCTATTACTGTCTAGCTTTGATTCCAATATGTCCTTGATTTCAAGAGGCACATTTTCTTCACACTTTAATATCTTTGCAATTGGCACACATCTTATAATTGAGATCTACATTTAATATAGTGGGGCTGTTTAAATTGACATTGCATTTTTATAATTGATGGAGACCAAGAATTGAGGAAATATGATAATGGATGCCTTTATTCAACCCATCAATCACCTACAATGAATGTCAGGCATTATGTTAGATTCTGGGAATGTAGAAATAACTAGCATGCAGTCCCTGAGGTCGCAATCTTGAGAGGGGGAATGGACTGGATAAATCAACAGCTAGAGCTCACAGTGATAAGGGCTCTGATTTGGGGGGCCCCAGGGTGTGTGGGAGGATCAGAGGAAGGAGGCAGGGGAGGCTGGGACTGCTTTGAGGAGGTGTATCACAAAGGAGGAGGGGAATACGAGGGATTAGGAGTAGGTGGGAGATGGGTTGGGGAAGGGCATTCCAGACAAATGGAATGGTTGGAGCAAACAAAGACTCAGAATCAGGAGAAACTAGAACTTGTTTAGGAGCATCAAAGGGTTCTGTGACCAGCGTGGAGGGTGTGTGCCAGGACATGGGCATGAAATGAGGCTGCGGGAATAGATGGAGGCAGATCACGGAGGACCTTGAGTGCATGCCAATGAGTTTCATCTCTATCCTAGATCCCGACAGGAATCACTGAAGGATTCTAAGCAGGGAAGTAGGCCTCATTGTGTGTTTAGGAACTCCAGATTGAAAGCAGGATAGTGGGGTGGGGCGGGAGGTGGTGGGTAGGGCGACAGCTACTGGAAGAGAAAGAAGAGCTACCCTGAAGGATGCAAAAAGCCTTATTCCTTTTTGCTCTTCCCAGGCAGGCAGACCTGATCTTGGAGGCTTAAGGAAGATCATACAGTGGTGCAGCGGGGCATCTAGAAATAAACCTGCAGGTTTTACCCCCTTGCCTTAACCTCATCATGTGTGCCCTCATCTCAAGAGAGCCACAGGATCAATAGGCGAGCTGATCTATGAATGGATGCTGGGAAAAGCTAGACAAAGACAAAAAGCTTACCACTGGTCTCTGCTTGTTAAAGAAATGTCATATCAATCTGCAATGGTAACATTCCAACTTTTACTTGCCAAATTAGTTCAAGGGTTAGAATTTTTGACTGGGTGCAGTGGCTCACGCCTGTAATCCCAGCACTTTGGGAGGCCGAGGCACGTAAATCACTTGAGGTGAGGCGTTCAAGACTACCCTGGCTAACATGGCAAAACCCGTTTCTACTAAAAATACAAAAATTAGCCAGGAATGGTGGTACACGCTTGTAATCCAGCTACTTGGGAGGCTGAGGCAGGAGAATCGCTTGAACCCAGGAGGCAGAGGTTGCAGTGAGCCGAGATCATGCCACTGCACTCTAGCCTGGGTGACAGAGTGAAACTGTGTCTCAAAAATAGGGTGGGTTAGAATTTTTTATAATTGGATAGGAGCGTATGCCAGTGCTAGAGAAAACAAATGTACAGGTATTGGTGAGAATCATCTCAGGAAAAACACAGTATGATGCAGGTATTAAGTGTGAAGAGGAGTAAGAAAGAAGTGGGTGAATTGCTGTGGTTTGCATGGGCATCCCACAGCAAACATGTACCTGCTGTTCACTGACTGGACCACCCACGAGAGACACTCTGGAGACAGATGTGGGGATGAGAGGTGGAAGGTGCTCTTTTACCATATGGGTGATGCTTTGAAAGGGGTTGGAGATGAGTCTTCATATTGTGACAGAGACTTATGGTTTTCTTCTGTTTTCACTTCCCTGAACAGGTGCAGTGCCATACTTACACTGGGTACTGCTGGTGTGTCACTCCTGATGGGAAGCCCATCAGTGGCTCTTCTGTGCAGAATAAAACTCCTGTATGTTCAGGTACCGTAGGGAGGGGTGGGAAGAATGAAAAGGGTTGGAGAGAGACCCGTTGGTTGGTCTCCTGCAGCTTGTGGGAGAACCTTTAGAAGGTTGGTGGTGGTGATGAACCTTTTTCTAGGTCAGGGAGGATTCTACTCTAACATGCTTGCTCAGAAGTCAGCAAATGATAAGGTATGGCAATGTATGCCATGTGTGTGTATTTACGGATTTTGAGTTTAGATTTTTGGTTCAATGCTAAGCACTGGCTGTAACCTCATAGAGCTGTGGTGGCGTGTAAGTTACTAGCTTGTGTGCTGATTCTGATTGCTAGTGGCTCTTGAAGTGCTTTATTGAGATGGATTTTGAGACCAACTGGGAGCTCAGCATCAAAGGCTGTGGTTATCCATTAGTGATAACCTGTCATGGGAGCAGGAGAGGAGAATGGTGGCTTCTGTGTCATATACTCACCACCCCTGAAGAATGTAATGTAGAGAAATGGAAAATCTTCCTAACAGTGGCCCTTAAATCTGACTGATCACCAGCAGTGTCTGGGAAATTAAAGAGAACCCAGATATCGAGGCTTCCCCTTGTACATTCTGATCCAGGAGGCCTGGAGGGAGACCTGAGGTCCTTGTTTTTATGAAGTCTCTCAGGTGATTCTGATGATTAAACAAGTTAGCAAACTATTGCTTTATAGTGAGCCATTGGGTTAGTCCATAGCAAAAATTAAGTCCATTCTATTCCCAACTTAATAAGCAGAGAAATTGTGCTTTTAGGTCCATTTCATGGGATTGTGGATTAGGGATTTTTACAAGCCCCACCGTGTCCACCTTTGTTGAGATGGTAAAAGACTCTGAGTCACTCCCTTAATTCACCGTGTGGCTCAGCTCTCTCAAAAAAGCCTGTCCCACCCATCAGCTGATTCATATTTCTTCATATCTGTGTGCATAGGGTTTTATTGATTTTCTTATTTTTCATTTTAAGTGCAAACAAAGTATAAAACATTATGCTAAAACCTATGGGAAATTCCAAAGGCTGACAGTCTTGCTATCATAGCTTTTTCTACTTGCTCTGTTACATGAAGGAAAAAGAAAGCGGAAAGGGCTATTAGAATCTACATCAGGAAACCCAAATTTACAGGTCGAAAAGGGAAGTTTACTTTATTTGTGGTTTACATGGAAACTAGAAACCTTAATTGGGGTTGGGGTAGGGAGGTACAGGAATTAGCCCTCCTTTTAAATGACCTGGAAAGTTTCATTTAAAGCAAACAAACGACTAGAAACAAGCCATGCAGGATAGTATGTTGGAGTTCTCACAAAACTGGTACATGGAGAAGGAGTATGACATGGATTAGGGAAATAGAGATTCTTTTCTTTTGGCGGGACTCCACAGATGCCTTTCTGTGGGTGCATCGGTTGTACCCTGCCTGTGTGAGACTGGACCTCAGCAGAAGACAGGTGCCACAGGGTCAGGACTGGAGGAGGGGGTGCACAGAGCACCCTAGTATATGCAGGGCAAATGCTTGGGCAAACATACCTGCTACCCGCTCCTGGAGGAACAGGCTGTGTCTAGAAAATTGTTTCCATGCCTTAGACTGTTTTGGCCCATTCAGTACAATTGGGCCAACAATTTTCTACTTAATGCAGATGGAAAATCGCTGATTTCCTGTCCTAACCAGCAAGGGATGTCAATCATTGCCTTTGCAGTAAAAGGGAGTTTCTTTTCAGTTGGCCTTGCTGACTGAATATGGCTCCGAACATGGAACTGGTGAGAAGCTGGGGAGATGGGGGTGTAAACGTGAGGGGCAGATATTGGAATGTTCAACGGGAGAGTTGTATGAGTGTGGACTTTTGTAAAAATGTGGTCAAGACTGTTACCAGGGAACCTAGAAATCATAGTTCATCTCAACAGTGCTGGGTTATCAGTGACATTGATGTTAAACAAACCCCACTCAACATGTGTATATGTACTGACATTGTGTATAATATCCTTAGATGTGTATACAATACATATATACATGACCATATACTCATAATATCAGGTTTTGCCAACTCTTTGAAAGAAACCAACTGCAATGCATTCTGAGTGGCTATGTTTTTGTTTCCCTTCTCACCCAAGGTTCAGTCACCGACAAGCCCTTAAGCCAGGGTAACTCAGGAAGGAAAGGTGAGTGGAGTTTTATGCTTTATCTAAATGTTTGCTTTCAAAGATGGTCCAAGCAGGATTTCTTAGATGAGATAGAAGGAGCCTGGGGTGAAAGCCTAATGTGTCCTGCAGAACATCTTCTCCATTCTTATTCCATGTTTCCTCTCTGAAGCACCTAAGGTAAGTAAGGCTCATACAGTGATGGACACCAAGCTCCCAGCATTCCCGAGGGAGGTCAGTGAGTATAGAGCCCAAAGCTGAGAAGGACCTTTAGAATGTGAGCCCTGGGAGTCTTGGTTCCGTGGGGAGCTCAGTCAATCAACTACCAGTGTAGCCAGCGTTAAACCAGAGAGGATGAGGAAGGTAGGGTGCCCAAGTCTGCCCTTGACTCTCTTGTTGTGTAAGCACATTTGGGCATTTTTCCCCCTTCACTAATCCTCCTTCATAATTGTCCCAGCACATCCAGATTCTGTTCACTAGGGTGAGGCTGGCTTTGTGGGTGTGCGACCTGTGCAGTTGTTATCCTGAAATTCTGAATAATTCTGTCTTTGAGTTCCATGGGACAGTGAACATGCAAGTGAGTGGAGGAGAGACACATCATATGAGTGTCTGCTGAACCTTGTCACCCCATTAGCACAAAGCTTTTGTGAGGTGTACTATGTGTCTTCCACAGCATGCTTAAAATTTTAATTTTTCTTTATCTAGGATAATACTAAGTAGCAAATTAAAATAACACCATGACAAGGTAAGAGAGAGAGACTATAGAATAAAAGACAAAGCTTTGTATTTTAGTGCCTTGAATGGCACTTTTCCCTGCTTTTTGAAGGAGAGGCCCTGCATTTTTACTTTACACTGGGCCCCACAAATTACATAGCTGGTATCTGTCTGAGGGCTGTTTATTGGACCAGCCAATATGAGCAATAGGTCCCTGGAAATATGCTGATCATAGTTTTTAGGATGGAAGACAGTTGGAGGCTTAAGAGTCACTGCCACTGACCTCCAGGACAGCATACATGCAGATCTGGTAGTTGAATGGAAAGCAGGTGTGCATTTCATCTTGTGTGCCGCCTCTCCAGGACTCCCATCTCAGGCTGAGTTTGAGCCTTCCCACCTGCATCTAGGCCTTGGAAACTACATGCTCATCAGGGCCCACGTGGAGCCTTGGCCTTACTGAGGGTCATTGTGAAGTTCACAGGCTTGTCCTGCGCACACACAATTGCAGGGAGACCAAGGTAAAGCCCTGGGCCCTGCCTCCAGTGCTTATGCCATGGGATAGGAAGAAGGGGAGAAGTCACCCACTCTGAATGTAGGAGATAAGAATCTGGAGAACCTGCTGCCCCCAAATGCAGGTGCTCCAAGAAGATGTGGAAGTGGAACAGGTGATACCACCACCCACCAGAAAACAGGGACCAATGGGTCCCTGGGCAGAAATGAGAAAGTGGTTGGAAAAGGGGAGAAGTGCTTCTTTAGGTCCTTCCCAGGGCATGAGGAGACTGCCATAAGTGTCGGTGGTTCCCTCCTAGGTGGGGAAGTGGGGAGAGAATCTACAAAGGCCTGAAATCACCAATGCTGTGAGTAGTGTGTGTTTACTGGGATTGGAAAAGGAAGATGCCTTCAGGTGTTCTGTTGCATATGTGTGTGTGTGTATGTGTGTGTGTGTGTGTGTGTGTGTGTGTGTTTCTAGCATAGCATTTTTAATTTTTGTATTTTAAAGACAAGATCTCACTATGTTGCCTAGGCTTGCCTCGAACTCCTGGGCTCAAGCAATCCTCCCACCTCAGCCTCCCAGGTCGCTGGGACTACAGGCATGCATTGCTTTTAGTTTTGCTTGTTGTAATGGGAATCTTCAGGAACATCACCTTTATTCCTGGGCATGAGGTCCTGGTGGTAGGAAAGAAAAATTGGCAATCATGCCAAACTGACCACCCAGATTCCCCTCCTCCTAAAGGAGCTGAGTATATGATGCTGAATAAAGTGCACACACACTAAACAACTCCCAGCCATGGGATTCTGGTTCTCAAACTGGAGAGAGAAGTGCTTTCCAGGGGGATGTGGCTTTGCACCCTGTGGACAACAATAAGAGACAGACCCATGGTCATCTCAGGCTCTCACTGGTCCAGCTGGAAGAGGCGGCGGGGAGGGTGGGGGCTGGGGATGTCAGTTTACAGTCAACAGTGAGCACCCTTTGTTCCCTTTTACAGTGGAGCAGTGAGCACCCTTTGTTCCTTTTTAGCTCTAGGGTCAGCTTCCAGAGCCAAAAGAGGGTAGAGGAGCCTGATTCCTCCAGGGGTGATGCAGGAAATGGGGGATAGAATCTGAAGCCTTTATCTCAGAGGGATAAGCTGTTCTCAGTTCCCAGCTCTTTACTCCCTTGCCCTGGATGGGTCCCTTCCTCCAAGGTGGCTCTGCAGAGGCTTCCTCTTTGGTGCAAAGGTCAGGACAAGGCCCTGGTGGGGAATGCTAGGACTCATTCTCCCCTGGAGTCTTAAATTCTATTTAGTGGCCTCTCTTTCCCTGTACTTTGAAAGATCCGATTAGGTGTTGGATCCTCTTCTCTTTGTCTCCTGTGGGCAGTGCAGTGAAGAGCAGGTTCAGGCCACCTGTAGGACGCCACACCTGAAGCCACACCTGTCCAGGAAGCTGGGGTTTGAATGGGGACAGGGTGCGAGAGGGCATTAGTAATATCCTGTGTGGACCAGCCAAGGTTCCTCTTTCAGCTGCCACTTAAGAATGGAATGTGCTCTGGAAGGCAGCAGGTGGGAAGACACAAAGGCCCCTTGTCTAAACTTGTGCCCACACACGGGTTCTCCTAGGAGGCATCTATTTCCCTGAGGCCTGCTGCAAAGAGGTGCTGAGTCTGCATCCTTGTGCAGGGTGAGGGGTATGGCCAGAAAAGAGGTAGGGCAGAGGTCTGGAGGTGTGAGTGGTAGGGAACGGCAGGGCAAGGACGGGACCCAGACTTCTCTTTCCCTAGCTTCTTGCCTTTTTAAATATCCTCCACTGACTGGGCTGGGAGGGATCGGCTGTCCCTCCCAGACTGGAAGGAATGAAAAGATGTATTGTGTGACCACGGAGAGTCTGGTCACCAGCCAGGAATTAGTACTCTGAAGGAGAGGAGGAGAAAGGCAGAGCAGAAGGAGGCTGGGGGAGGAGGCCCAGAGAGATAGCAGAAGGAAGGGAGGAGGGAGAGAGGCTGGGCTGTAACAGGTCACAGACATTTGGTCCGAGACAGGAGGCCTGGGTGGCTGTGGCTCCTGGATCCACAGGTGTGGGGCCCCAGGGAAGAAGTGGGGGAAGGAGGGGGAGGCACTGTTATCTTACCCAGATGCACGTGCTCCAGGAGGGGAGGAGGGTCAAAACTTCAGACTATTTACTTAATCCCTTGGAATGTCCTTTCCTCACTCTGTTCTTTGGGCCCCTTGTGTTTAACGGACTCCTTTATGGGCACATGTGTGGTAATTAACACGTGCAGTGTAGGTCCTGGACCATGTGTTTGAGTTTCAAATATCCATTGATCTGGGGCAATCCCATCCTGGCTGCCCCCTCCCCTTCTATCCTTTGGTCCTGGCCCTTAAAGAGAGACGTGTGTGTGTGTGTGTATGGGAGAGGGGGACGGTGCACACGTGCATTCACATGTGTTTTATGGATGCTACAGAGGAATATCAGAAGAGAGGAAGAGGGCCCCAAACAGCCCCTTTAGCTCTGAAAATGCGCTGCTAAAACAGTTGAAGGCTGAAGAAGTAGAGACAGAGGTAAAGTTTTGGTTTTCACTGGAGTCATCCAAAGGAAAGTAGATAGGAAGCAGAATGGTTTCAGATATCAAAAACTTATCCTGCAGCAGCTTTACCTGGCTGTACCAAGGCCTGTGGATTTTCTGATGGGACTCTTTTGGGGTCTCAATGCTAATTACCATAGGTAATTTGAGGAGCTTCCAGGATAACTGAACACATGTTCAGGGGCTGGCCCTGCTCTTCATTGCTTGTGAAGTGCAAGGAGGGAAGGAAGTTCTTAGCCTCTGGTGGGATGAAGGGGGGCAGTGATGAAGAGTGATTAAATGAAAGGATATGGAAAAGCACTTGTGAAATGATTTCTGGCAGTTCTCTGTGAGCTTTTGACTTCTGAGTGCCCAAAACATCAGAGGCCATGGGGTGATGCTGTGATAAATGGCAAGTGAAAATTTAGGGTCACTAGGAATTTTCTGCAGTTTGCATTTTTCCCCTAAGAAGTCTGGGAGTTAGTTGTTTAAGGAAAGTAAGAGAAAAATAAAAATACTAATAAACTCTGCTAAACTTTTCTGCATGGGCTTCTGTATTTGTCAAGCTAGTCTTGGAGAGGGGCAGAACTTCAAAAATCCAAACCACCTTTAATTTGCAGAGCTTAAAAAGAAAATCTCCCACTGGCTGCTCCATAGTATATGCTCCAAGTAAAGAGTGAGTCATATTTATTTCTCCAAGGTCCCTGTCTGTGTCTCTATTTTTGGAGCTGGGTCTACAGGTTGTTGCCAACTTGGAGAACTTGTCACTCAAGCAATGGATGGAGCAGCTCTGAGGGGCAGGCTTAGGACAGGGACAATGGCTGGCAAACATCCCAGACGCAGGGCACTGGGTGGCCCCCAGCCTCAGCCCTCATGAGGTGTTAGCACACCTGAAGGAGGGGAGCTTCATTGCCCTGAGCCTCGCAGAGCTGTGTTGGGCTGGCTGTCGAGGGACATTCCACATGTGAAACATCACTCCTGCTCACGTGACTTAAATCTCTTCCCTACTACCTCTTTTTTCTCTTCCCCTAGCACCCACGGGGGTGTGGGAGGCTGAATCTGTAGCTGATCTCTTAGCATTGCCATCAGATGGGCTGGGCTGGGCTGGATTTGGATGGAGATGGGCAGCTGACCACCTCCATGCTGTTGGCTTCTGCTCACATGGCTTTTCCTGAAGAAGGATTCACTCTGATTCTTTGCCTACTGAAACAGAACTGCGCCTGAGCAGCTCCAAGCCAGAGAGAGGCAGCTCTTTTGCTTTCTGGTTCTCTGAGCTGCCTCCACCAAGCCTGGAATGTTCATATACCAGCTTCGCAGAGGTCAGTTTCAGAAGGGGTGTGCTTGCATGCTCACACATGTACCATGTCTCCCTCCTTCCCACAGCTAACTGCTCCGCCAGCTTGGCTCCAGCTACTCAACCCCCTCCATTTTGGCCCATATTCCAGGGTCTCTGAAGAAAAGTTTATGCATGAACAGCACTAGACTGAGAGTTTGATTTCCTGCCATATCCTCATCTCCAAGGATTGAGAGAAAATAAGATTTAGGGATCTGGAAAAAGCCTCTTAGAATAGATTCATTTGAATCCCTGGTGGTATTAGTAACCATTGATATTTTATGCTTGGTGCTCTTACTCAGCAAATATTTATGGAGAATTTACTAAATGTCAGGCTTGTTATCGTCACTAAGGACCCAGGGATGAGTATAACAGTACGAGTCCAGGCCTCACCTCCTGGAGCTCTCATTCTAATGGTTCTTAGCCTTTTATGATGGAGGTTATTCATCTTCAGGTGTAGGAAAATCCTCCCAGGGGAGCACCAGGCTTCTCTAAGCTCGGGGAAGTTGCCACCTCTGCAGGGGAGGGAAGGCAGGTGGCCCCTCCAAACAGCCCTGTGTGGTAGCTCCTGTAGCCAGAGCCTCTAAGGAAAGCCCCTTGGAGGGGGTGGCCTGAGCTGAGCAAAGCCCTCTGCCAGGTTCCTGAGCCCTCTGACTAGTGCCTTTGTGGGGCCTCTGAAGTCCAGGTGAGAGGGCTCAGAGCTTGTCAGGCCAATGAGAATATGTTCGTTTGCTCCCTGGTCCCTGCGTAAGTTCCAGTGTGGCACAGCAGCTTGCAGAGAGGCAGGGATATGGGCACACAGGTGGACAGGCCTTGGGCCTGCTTCTGACCCCTGGTCTCCAGCTCGGAGGGCCACAGAGTGCGTGTGGTAAAGGCCGAGGGACTGTCTGTCGCTCTCAGGTTCCATTGCAGTGATCCTGTGCTTACAGAAACATGTGAGTTTCAAGGGCTGTTTATTCTCAAGTTTCTTTGGAAAGGCAATGGAACTAGAATAGCTGAAACATTTTTAAAAAGAAAAATAAAGTGGGAGGAATCATTTTACCTGATTTTAAGATGAATAAAGCTAGAGTTCTAAAGATAGTGTGGTATTTGTGGAGGAACAGATGCATAAATCAATGAAACAGAATAGAGGACCCGGAAACAGACCCACAAACAAACGGTGCTGTAGCAGTTGGACATCCACCAAACAAATGAAATCAACAAATCAGCCCCAAAGCCTCAACCTAAACCTCAGGCCTGATACGAAAATTAATTCAAAATGGATCACCAATTTAAATGTAAAATGTGAAGCTATTAAAACTTTTAGAAAAAACAAGAGAAAATCTTCACCACCAAAAGCATGATAAAATAGTGTATATAAATTGAACTTTAAAATTTGCTCTGCAAAAAGTGCTGTTAGATAATTAACAAGAACAACAACAACAACAAAAAACTACAGCCTGGGAAAAAATATTTACAAACCGTTTATCTAACATAGGACTCATATCTAGAATATATAAACAACTCTTAAAGCTCAGCAGTTAAAAAACAGTTTAATTAGAAAATGGTGGCCTGGCATGGTGGCTCACACCTGTAATCCCAGCACTTCGGGAGGCTAAGGTGGACGAGTCACTTGAGGCCAGGAGTTTAAGACCAGCCTACTCAACATGGTGAAACCCTATCTCTACTAAAAAAAAAAAAACAACAAACAAACACACAAAAATTAGCCAGGCATGGTGGCACGTGCCTGTAATCCCAGCTACTCAGGAGGCCAAGGCAGGAGAATCGCTTGAACCCAGGGGGTGGAGGTTGCAGTGAGCCAAGATCGCGCCACGGCACTCCAGCCTGGACAACAGAGCGAGACTCCGTCTCAAACAAACAAACAAACAAACAAACAAAACAAAAAATTAGCCAGGCATGGTGGAATGCGCCTGTAATCCCAGCTACTCAGGGGGCTGAGGCAGAAGAATCCCTGGAACCCAGGAGGTGGAGGTTGCAGCGAGCGAGATCATCCCTCCAGCCTTGGTGACAGAGTGAGACCCTGTCTCAAAAAGAAAAAGTAAAAATTGGCCAAATGCACAAATAGACATTTCACCACGGCAGACAAATAGAGGGCAAATACACACAAAAGAAGAGGCTCAGCATCATTAGCCACAGGAAATGCAAAATAAGTCCATGGCAGGATGTCACTACATATCTATTAGAACAGCTGAAAGAAAAAGTAGTGCCAACACCAAATGATAGTGAGGCTGCCGAGAAACTGGACCTTTCATACATCACTGGCAAGAATGTAACATGGTATAGCCACACTGCAAAAATACTTTGGAAGTTTCTGAAAAATAACTAAACATACATTTACCATATAAACCAGCAGTTGCACTCCTGAGCATTTATTCCAGAGAAATGAAAATGTATGGCCACACAAGAAAACCTATACACGAACAAGAAGCAACTTTATCTGTAATAGCTGAAAGTAGAAAAAAAAAAAAAACCCAAATGTCCTTCAGTGGGTGAAACAAACTGTGGCACAGTAGTACTGCCCTACCCATGGTCAATCATGGGCTGAAAATATTCAATGGAAAATTTCAGAAATAAACAATTTGTAAGTTTTAAGTTGTGAGCTGTTCTGAATAGTGTGATGCAATCTCGCACTGTCCTGCTCCCTCCCACCTGGGATATGAATCATGACTTTGTCCAACATACCCATGCTGTGTACCATCCCTGTCACTTGGGGCTGGCTCTGTTACCAAGTGGATAGATTGCAAAATGAAGAAGGATGAGTACAATACAATCAGATATCCTGAGTGAGAGACAGTATTCATATAACTTATGAAAGTATGTTGTTATAATTGTTCTGTTTTATTATGTTATTATTGTTTATCTATACTGTGCCTAATTTACAAATAAATCTTTATCATAAGTATGTATGGGAAAAAACAGAATGTGTAGGGTTCGGTACTATCCACAGTTGAAGGCATCCACTGGGGGTCTTGGAAGGTAACTGCTGTGAGTAAGGTGGGATCCCCTATCCATCTATACCATGGAAAAATACTCATCAATAAAAAGGAATGAATTGTTGATATATGCAACCACAACTTGAATGGATCTCAAGGGCATTATGCACATGAAAAAAGCCCGTTTCAAAAGGTCATATTGCATGATTCCATTTATATAACAGTCTAGAAATGGCAGCATTATAGAGATGGAGAGCAGATTAGTGGTTGCCAGGTGTGAGGAATGGGGTGGAGGAGGGAAAGCGTAACACTAAAGGTGGCACAAAGGAGATCTTTGTGCTGATGGAATAGTTCTAGGCTGATGGTGGTGGTGGTTACCCGAGTCTACACATGGATACAATTGCAGAGAACAATACACACAAATAAGTACATTTAAAACTGGTAGAATCTGAGTGAGGCCCATGGATTATACAAATACCAGTGTCCTGATTTTGATTTTGTACTAATTATGCCACGTAGATAATTAAAGGGCTTACCCATATCATCATGTTAACTGTAAAGCTGTTACCATTGGGGAAAACTGGGCGAGGGGTACACAGGACCTCTCTGTATTATCTTTGCAACTTCTTGTGAATCTATAATCATTTAAAAATAAAAAGTTAAAAAAACATTAGCCGAGTCTTCTGTGTGAACCCAGCCCTGATCAGACTCCTCTGCTGCCGGTGCTTCCTCTTCCTCTTCCATCCCTGGTTTGCCTTTTCCCCAGCCTTCTGTTTTTGCTCTTATTCAGGGGACTATAGAGCTCGAGGATGTGGGAACTGCCTGCAAAAAGGCAGCTTTCAGCTTGTTTTCACTTCTTTTGGGAGGGAATATGCAGCTAGGTACATGGAATATAAAACAATGACCTCCTGCTTTGGAAAGAACCTGACATGCCCGACCACTTCTGCTCTTACAGTTCAGAATCAGGAAAGTTCACCATCCATTTCTGAGCCTCGCTGGTCGTGACGCATGCATCTCAGGAAATGTTGAGGTGGCCTAGCATTCCATCCTCCCCCGGGTCTGATTCAGGGCAGGCTCTTGAGGGACTTTTGCAAACAGATATGGTTGTCTCCTTACGATGCCCAGAATGAGTCGTCTCCACTTCCACACTGAGCCTCAGACTCACATGAGGAGAGGGATGGTGGCTCTGGCATAAATGTGGTCCCTTCAAAGCAAGAACCTTCCAGCACTTCTACCAAGCTGAAGTTTATCTCCATGTATTTTTCAAAGATGGACAATGGCAGCCTGAAAGAATATGAGGGAGGGTCACCAGTGATGGACATGGTTTGGGGAGAGCCCAAGAATTGAAGGGGACTTGGGATTGTTAAGAGTCCTTCCACATCTCAGGATGGGGGAAGTGGTTTCTTTTTTCCTCATTCTCCAAGGCTTCTCAGTCTCAGAGACCCCAAGAGATGCCATTAATACAGATTCCTCCTCTGGCCCCTTTGAGACATTTGCTTTTGAAGGACCTGGAAGAGAAAGCTCTTTGTATGTGGCCAGAATAAACTCATTGTACACCCAAACAATTAACTTCTCAATGGACTTGCCAGCCCCTTGAAAGGCCTGGCCCTGCGTCCCTGGACCTCTTGGGCTCTATTCAGTCCCTTAAGCACACCAATGTTTTTGGGTTTTTGTTTTATTTTGTTTGTTATTCTGAAAAGTCTTTCCCTGAGAATAGTCCGAGCGGATCAACATTGTCCTCAGCCCGCATTTATCTCTCCTCGCCAGCGAATGTCAATCAGGAATCAAAAAGCCAAACAGAGGAGGCTTTGAACGGTGTCATCGGGGGTCGAAGTGACTTCCAGCTGTCTGTGCGTGGGCCAGGCCTTCTCCCAGGGCAAGGAATTGTGCTGTCACACAAACCCACTGTCTGTATAGGCTCACAGAGCCCATGCGGGGGCTGCAACTTTCTGGGGCTGCACCTGCAAGGACAAGGCGTGACTGGGGGTTGGGGAGTCTCCAGAGGCCAAATGCCAGGGCTCTGGGACCAGACAGTTTCCAAAGCTGCTTGCTGCCTCTGGGACCTTGATCAAATCACTTACTTGCATTATTACTCAATTCTCATTTTATCTGCCTGGCTTCTCCCTCCGCCCTGGCTAGTGGTAAGAATAGATGAGGAAAGATACCTGCCAGGAACTGAGTGTTGCAAAATGTGGTAATACTATTATTACTGTTGCTCTTGACATCCTCCATGAGAATTCTTTCAGTTTGCCTTATTTATTTGTTTGTTTTCATGTTTCCAAATTTGCCTTTTGTCTCCCTCCCTGTAAGAAAAAGGATAATCTTTGAATTGGCTTTTTTTTTTTTTTCAGTGTTTATCCTCTTCTTCTAAATCTGAAAAATTATTATAGTATTAAAGAGAAATACTCTCTGAGGTCCAAAAGAATCGCGAAGAATATGCACCAAACATCATCACATGCATATACAGATTCAGATATATTTTTCTTTAAAACAGATGGAAGAATCTTCCCCCAAATTAAGGACCACTCAATCTAGCTGCTGCTGCCTGATGATTTATTTGTGATGACTTGGGCACACCTCCCTTTTTTTATTATTT
>NW_016820119.1:118826-245569 GCF_001698545.2 Rhinopithecus bieti | reverse complement strand
AGCCTCAGCAATGGCGGGCGCCCCTCCCCCAGCCTCGCTGCTGCCTTGCGGTTAGATTGCAGACTGCTGTGCTAGCAATGAGGGAGGCTCCGTGGCCGTGGGACCCTCCCGGCCAGGTGTGGGCATAATCTCCTGGTGTGCCCGTTTGCTTACAGCGCAGTATTGGGGTGGGAGTTACCCAATTTTCCAGGTGTTGTGTGTCTCAGTTCCCCTGGCTAGGAAAAGGGATTCCCTTCCCGCTTGCGCTTCCCAGGTGAGGCGATGCCTCGCCCTGCTTCAGCTCTCACTGGTCGGGCTGCAGCAGCTGACCAGCACCGATTGTCCGGCACTCCCTAGTGAGATGACCCCAGTACCTCAGTTGAAAATGCAGAAATCACCGGTCTTCTGTGTCGCTTGCGCTGGGAGTTGGAGACTGGAGCTGTTCCTATTCGGCCATCTTGCTCTGCCCCCGTCCCTTTTTGTTTTAACAGCTTTATTGAAGTATAGTTTACGTACCATAAAATTCACTCATTGTAAATGTACAACCCAATGAGTTTATTAAATTCATAGTGTTGCACAACTGTCACCAGAGAACATCTCCATCACCCCCAAAAGCAACCTTGAACCCATTCACAGGTATTTTCTACTCCTACCTGTAGCCCTAGGCACCCCTGGGTCTGTTTTCTGTGTCTATAGATTTAGCCTTACTAGATATTTCATATAAATGGAATCATGTGGTATTTACATCTGGAGTTTTACACTTAGCATAATGTCTTTGAGATTCTTCATGTATATTGTCACATGTATTACTTATTCATTCCTTTTTAATTGCTGAATAGTATTCTACCATATGGATATATCACAATTTATCTATTCACCAGTTAACAGACATTTGGATTGTTTTCATTTTGAAGCTTTTTTTGTTTGTTTGTTTTTTGAGACGGAGTCTCGCTCTGTCGCTCAGGCTGGAGTGCAGTGGCCGAATCTCAGCTCACTGCAAGCTCCGCCTCCCGGGTTCACACCATTCTCCTGCCTCAGCCTCCCGAGTAGCTGGGACTACAGATGCCCGCCACCTCACCGGGCTAGTTTTTTGTACTTTTAGTAGAGACGGGGTTTCACCATGTTAGCCAGGATGGTCTCGATCTCCTGACCTCGTGATCTGCCCATCTCAGCCTCCCAAAGTGCTGGGATTACAGACTTGAGCCACCGTGCCCGGCCTTCATTTTGAAGATTTAATGAATAATGCTGCAGTGACTATTTCTATACATGTCTTTGTGTGGACATGTTTTTATTCTCCCAGATGGGTTTTAGGAGTGGAATTTTGGAGTTGAAAAGTTTATGTTTAGCTTTTTAAAGAGACTGTCAAACTCCTTTCCAAAGTGGATGCCCAGTTGTACATTTTCACCAGCAATGAACAAGGGTTCCATCTCCTCCACATCCTTACCAACACTTAGTATTGTCTATCTTTTTATTTTAGCCATTCTAGTGGCTGTTTAGAAGTATCTTGTTATGGTTTTAATTTGTGCCTTCCTAATGATTAATGATGTTGGGTATCTTCTCATGCATTTATTAGCCATCTGTATCTCTTCTTTGGTGAAATGTCTGTTAAAGTATATTGTCCATATTTAAATAAGGTTGCTTGTTATTGAGTTGTAAAGTTTACCTTATTTTCAATTTGAAAACTTTGATAGGATTTTAATTTTGTAAACCCAATTTTAAAAGTAAGCAGTTGAATAAGATGGTTTGCACTCATGGAATTATAGATACCCTTTAGTAGGCCTTTAAAGTGTTTTATACCTACACAAAAAAGTGTCCCTTTTGTGGGCAAGTATCCTTCAGTTTCAGAAGAGGATATTGCTATCCAGAGAAGTAGAAGGAGGGGCTCAACTTATCCAGAGTGTTAGATGTATTCAATGTAAACTGTTAAATATAAAGGGGGAATTGGAGTGTGACTCCCCTTGAGACTGGGAGGCAGGAGCACACATAGAAACTTTGCTCTCTCCCCAGGACCCAGTGTGAGGCCTGGTGTTGCTCCAGGGCTTGCCTGGAAGCAGAACTGATGTAGACCTTGGATCTAGGCCTTGGACTTGTGTTTGGTAGGAGAGGTGCTCTTATTTGCTGGGTCAGAAGCCAGGAGCCCAGGTGCCCGGAGATGATGGTTAGAGGGTGCTGTTCGCTTTGGCTTGGCTTCCCAGCCTTTGAGAATGCTGGATTTCACAGGTGGTTCCTGGCAGCAGGACACCTTGTCTTTTCTCACTTCATAAAGATTTCCATTTAGGACCTCCCTGTGGCAGACCAGCTGTATCTCTTCACCCTCAGTGACCCTACCCTGCAGGAAGATTCCTTCCCTGCACGTGGCTTTACACCTCATGGGCTTCTCTGACTGCATCTGGGAAATCTGTGGAACTCCTTGACCTGCAAAAGGGCAAAGCTTCCCCAGAAAACTTTCTTTGCCCTCCTTGAGTGCAGACCTTCTTTGCTGATGGCTGGGCCGGATAGGCAGTCCAAGATTTTCATCTGGATGATGGGAGAAATAAACAGAATGTTTTCAGTTATCTTGCTCCAGAGAAGAGATACAGCTCTTGTGATATGGGAGGATTTTAATACCTACATTGAGTATTAAAATATTACATAAGCCATATACACTTGAGTTCTCACTATCATCCCTCTTGGAATGTTTGATTTTTCACTTTCCCTTTGTTAGCCTGTAAGACTCCTAAAATGAAGCCACCCTGTGTGGAAGGGCTGAGCACACTGTGCTGGACTATTTAGACTATGAACTCTGTATCCGGCAGGCACAACCAAATGTGCACTGCAGCTGCCAAAAGACTCAATTCAGTGGCTCATTGAATTCAATGGAAAGAGGTGTTAATAGAGTCAGGGGAAGTGATGCTATTAAAAAAATGACATTGTGTGGCTCTGTTCTGTGTTTATTCTCCCTCAATGACTTCCAGATCAAACTCACACAGTTTGGCATCAAAAGATGCCTGTTTTGGACTCCAGTTTGAGGCAAATAACATATCCAGCATAGATACTCTTCTCTTCCTGCTACATCTTATTTCTTGGGATGATTGTCAGATAATTCAGGATCACTTTGGCCCCTGCAAGAGTTGGGTCTTGGTGTCAGTATATGAGAATAATAGCAGGGTTAAGTGTCACACGACTGTCAGCTCAGCTGCTGGCCTCAGCCTCTAGCAAGGGTTAGAGTCTCCATAGCTCTTGAATCTTAAGCTCCCAAGGGTGAGATGTTGATGGAAAAAAGAGATCAGGATTCTGTATTCTCTCTCCTTCCCCCAATAAGATGCAGGAAAGTCAGCCAAAAGTACTGAGAGCTCCAAATGGTAGAGGGTTGTTATTATTGATGATCTGACTGGCGTCACAGAGACTATCTAAGAATGTGCATTCTGCATAAATAGTTAATGCTCAGAGAATATAGTGTTCCATCCTAAAAGACCTCTAAGGGGCCTTGAGAAGAGAGGGATGGTGTAACCATCAAACCACCTGAGACAACAGTGCTCTCCTTCCCTCCCCACATGGAGAGAAATCTCTTAAACTATGTATCCTTAAGAGGGACAAAGATACCCTCTCCCAGCCTTCTCTAAGAGGGTAAAATTATTTCTTAGGGGTTGAAAAACACTTACTCATTTTACATATGAAGTAAAAATACATATACAGTTTATTTGCATTACTAAAATTTCATTAGGGAGATGATTCGGAAAAAATTACCTAAAAATGCTCCTTAGATGAGTGATAATGGAAAAAAGGTTGAGAAACATGGCTCTAAGTTAAGGTTTTCGGGGCCCTGATGAAAGAACTCAGAGTCCTGGAAGGTAAATAAACAAAGTCTGCACTAACTCCTGACCTGCAGAGGTTCTTGCTGTGCAGAGAGGACTGCCAACACTATTAGAATGATAAGCATTAGGACTTTGTTACTGGGAGCTCCCTGCTCCAATCATCTATGTTAGAAATTTCAAAGCAAGCGTAGGGTGATTTCTGCAAAGTCTTATGTCCTCTCCCATTTTGCTTGCCCTTCCTCTTATTGGGAATTGGGGTGTTTGCTCTTTCACAGTTAGAAGTATTCTAATGATTCCTGATTCTCTTCAATTCAGTGTGCTGGAGAGAGAGTGGTTCTTCCTGCCTTCTTATCTTTTTTAGGTGAGAGTGGAGAAACAGCGAGGAGATTGGAAGGGAATAGCACACAGGTCTCTTGTTTTCCTTGAACTCTTTAATCAGGGCCACTGAGCTGGTAGCTTTAGGGCAGGAAAGGAGCTGGGGACACTAGAATTTGATGCCATAAGGATTGCCAACCTTATCCTAACATGCTTGGCCATAACTCAGGGCTGAGGGAGAGATACTGCCTCCCAGTTTTCCTGTGGGAACAAGGGCCAGCAGAGTCATACTGGTATCCTCAGATTTGTGAGAAACGGTTCCCCAAAGCCATGAAGCTTTAGCGCCTCTCGTCCATGCCGTGGGGTGGTGAACACAAACCTGGATTTGTTTTGCTCTTTTGTCTCTCTGTGGTTCTCTTTTCCTTCTTGCCCTTTTCTTCTTTTGTTTCTTTATCTTTGGTCTCTTCACTGGGACTTGGCCGGGCCTTGTACAAACCCCAACCATTCAACAGTGCTGGAGAGTAGATAGTATTTACCTCAATAATGGTAGTCTCCTTTCGATTCTTTTTAACCCTCAATTCAGATGACGGATCTAAGCCGACACCCACGATGGAGACCCAGCCAGTGTTCGATGGAGATGGTAAGCTCTTGCATTACTTTGGATGTTCATTCTCCCACTCATTTTCAGGTTTGGGAAAGGTCTTAATGCTGGATGTTTGTTTAAGTTTTATTATTATTATTTTCTTTTTTAATTTCAATTTTTCCCAGTGTAAGCTGGGTTGTTTTAACCTTTTTAAAAAATGCAAATCCTCCCAGGAGCTGGTACACTCTCCACTTCTGGAAGGGCCCTCTGTTCTCTCAGGCTTCCTGCCTGTCTCCTGGTGTCCAACAATAATACAGCCTGGACAGACCCTTGGAGCTGCCAAGACCCAGGAATCACAGCTGAGAAAGATAGGCCGGCAGTGTCCCTTCAGTAAATTAATTGGCACTTACAAGTGTCCACTCTGTGTCTGGCACTGTGTGAGCCCCTCTGGGGGATGAAAAGGAGGTTTGGAGATGTAAACCTTTGCTCTCAAGACAGCTGCAACTCTTAGAGTGCTTTATGTGTTAAATTACGTGGTCTCCGTTCTTATCGTCATAGACATTTACAGAAGAAAGAGATCACCATGGTCTGTGAAAAGCTTTCGTGAAGAGCCAGGACTTGAGCTGGATCTTGAAAGTGGAGGGGAGGAGTCTGGGTGTTCCAAGCAAGGGGCTGGCATGGACAAGAGGGGAATGAGGTAGGGATGGGATACAGTGAGGAAAGTCGCAGGAAGGAGATTGGCCAGTGGGACTGATTTGTGTAGGTTGTAGGGACGTTGAGAGTTGAGGCAGGACATTTTGGAGAAGAGAAATTCTAGGTCAAGAGAAATTGTGGCTGGTGGCAAAAGAGAGGCTGGAAGTCTCTGGAGGCATAGAGAGAGGATAGGAGTGCGGGGTGCAGAAAGTTTAAGTTGGAGGTGCTCAGGGCCTGTACTCTTCAGTGTACTGTACTGAGTACTCCATATTCCCCTGATGAGGAACTGGAAGTTTGGCAGAGTAAAGTCTCTAAAATATGACAATAAGATTGGGATTTTAGTGCAATATGTAGCAAACTTTGAGCAGCTCCTATCTAAGCGTATCCAGTCCTGGATCATGAGACTGGACAGAGAGACAGAAGAATAAAAATAAATCATGCCACGGGTTCACACTGTGGCTATGGATGTCCCTAGCACAAGCTCAGCTCTGAGGAGGATTGAAATGTACAATATCCTTTACAATCAGCTCACTTATGGGAAGGTTTGTATGCTCATGTCTAAAAGTTTAGATGTAGATGTCTCTGTGATCCACAAAGGTCCCGGATCATTGACAAGTCTGGGACCCTGGGGGTTCAGGTGAGGGATAGAGACTGTCTCATCTTGGGAGACCTCCCCAGTACCCTCATTGAAGGTCACTCCACAGTATACTCAGGGTCACTTAAGATTCCCAGCTGTCCACTGAGTGACCAAGTCCTGGAGAGCCTGGAGGCACCCTGGCACTCTCTGGATGGAGGAATCCAGCCTCTGCGCATGAGAAGCCATTAGAAAGGGGATTGAAGCATACATGAGATGCACTCCTTTCTTCCCCATCTGGAGCAGTCTCGGCTCAGCCGTTTCCTCTAGAATGGTCTCTGTGGTTTGTTTGGCGTTCGTTTGTTGATTTATCCCCTTTAAATCTTCTCCCAGGGAAGCAGCTGAGAGGGACTTGGCTTGGCCCATGTTCCTTACCTCCTGGGATAATATTTTTATTCCTGGATGGAGTGCTCAGCACCTCTGCATTCTGACCACTCTGCTTCCCAGCACAGGATGCCCTGATCAGCTCTTATGAGCTGTTGGGGAGAGGAGCTTCCGTTGTGAGGAAGGAAGGGGAACTGGGAGGAGTGGATGTGGGAGACAGCTGAAGCCTCAATGCCTCAGACTTTGAAAAATGGCTATTAAGAAGTCTGAGGTTACACTTCCACTCACATGGTCTCTTTGCCCAGACTTTTTCTCTCTCTTTTTCCCCACCCCTAGAAATCACAGCTCCAACTCTATGGATTAAACACTTGGTGATCAAGGACTCCAAACTGAACAACACCAACATAAGAAATTCAGGTAAATAACCTTCCTTGGATTATATACGTACCCAATCCATCCTTCTTTGCCCCATGGTTCTGTGACTTCTTATTGTGTGGATTTGGGAAAGTCATTTAATCTGCCTGGTTGTCAATTTCTATAGCTATAAAATAAAGAGATTGGATGTGTTAATCCCTTCCAACTTTAATTTTATTCAGTTACCATCTCAGGGATCATCTTTCTTAGGTCGTCGATCCTCTTAACAATTTTTTTGACTATATATTGTAATATTTTGATTAACTTTCCATATGCCATGCAGAGGAATTTGAAAGAAGAATGACTGGACATAAAGAAGTTGGACTTCGAGCCTGGAGGGAGTCGATTCTGTGTGTTTTAGGCTCTAAATAGCTGCTTACAGTCATGTCTTCTCTGGTCTGATCTTCTCTGGTCTGATCTTTTAGGGGGTCTTGTGAGTGGTCAAGTTTGAGCACTGGCCAAACCCCTTGTAGAAAGGTGATAATTTTTGAAGGGTGATCATATTTGTAGGATTATTTTGTAGACTCTATTTAATATCAGTAAAGACCAGAGTCAGTAAAGTCCATTTACTATCAATAAAGACTAAATGTTCATCAACAGGAAAATGTGTTCACAAGCCAAATCTGTATCTCTATCAAGGAGGATCATCTTTTCAACCAAATACTTCATTATGAGAAATACCCTTCTGTGTAATTTATGCCTGGTTGTTGAATTTAGCCATATCATCTTTTCCTTATAGGTGGCAAGACTATGGATAAAAGATATATGACTTTGAACCAGCAGGCAGAATTTTACATGACCATCAATTAATGAGTGTCCTGTCATTGGTCCCCTTTAAGTTGACCTGTTCACCAGCTCTGTCCTAATGGTGGCAATGTGGCATTAGAATGCAAGGAATGATATAGACCAGGAGGTGAATTCAAATGCCATCAGTTGAGTTCCTCTGTGACTTGGGCTTGTCAGTGCCTTTTCATGTGTCTGTTCACTGATAAAAGTTGGAGATATGGGATGGTGGAGTGAAAGCAGACTGTGAACTCCCTTGAGTCAGTCTTTGACGGAAGAGTGCAGTGGTTAAAGCACAGGCTTTGAAATTAGTGAAACCTGGGTTCATATTCTAGCTCCAACATTTAGTGACCCCAGTCAAGTTATATAATTTCTTTGAGCCTCAATTCTCATTTGTAAAATGGGATCACAATCTCTCCCTCAAAGGACTATGGTTAAAAGTTGACTAAGTTAGTGTCTATATGGCACTCAATTGATGCCTGGTTAACTGATAAATTGTAAGTACATGTATTTATTATTATCATTGTTATTGGTATGAATAATGGGAATAGTAATGATGGTGCTTATTTTGAAAATTCTTCAATCAGAAAGAATTTATGATTGTCACCTTAAGCAAAGGCATCTATTAGGCTTCTTCTTAGGACCCCCTCCATTCCCCTTTCCCTGTTAGGCAAATATAAATCAAATAGAAGTGACTTTGGTGCCTGTAGTGCCTGAAGGTGGAAGTAACATTTGCAACTGGTCTCGTAGTCCCTGAGGCCCTGAAAGGTCTGCAAGGCCCCCATGAGTTAATTCTCATTCTGTGACCAAATGGAAGATGTGAAGGTGAGCTCTCTGAGTTGTAATATACAGCACTTTTTTTTACCTGAAACACTCATTTGGCATTTAATAGTTGCTTCTTTGAATTTCTTTTTCACTTACCCATGCATTTGATTGCTTTGGGGAATGATGGAGGAGAAAAGATCATCATCATTATCAGTAAAATTAGAATAGCACTGCCATAATAACTACTTTGTGTCAGATCCTGTGGAACTTTACATTTGTCATCTCACTTGAGCTTCACCATAACCCTTTGAGATAGCTATTATTCTTGTCTTCATCTTGCAGATGAAGAGTCAGAGGCTGAGACAGAGGAAGTAACTTGTCCTGAGTCACAGCTAGGGAGTGGTTGGGCTGGAGAAAACTAGTTATCCTTGGAAATAGAATGTCTGTCTTCTTTGGTTGTATTCTATGCATGTAGTAAACTGGTGAGGTCGAAGTCAGTTGATAATCTTTACTTCTGCTGAAGTTCTTCTGCTTTCATTCCTACTCTCCATTTGGATGAGAATAGGGTCATGTTGAGAAAAGGATTCTGGGCAGGTCCATCCACCTTCCTTTTGCTGGGGTGGCCTGGCCACCTTTATTTTTCTCTGGCTGACCCCAGTTATATCTGTAAGGTTAGTGTATATGATAGGATAGTTGGGAGAGGCCTAACAGTTCCCTGGGAGAAACTGAGATCAGGGATAACTGTTAGAGATTGATGACTTAAGAATCTCCTACTAAACTGGGACTTTTTCCATCATGATCAACTGGTAATATTAACTGAATGCCTATCAATCTCTTTGATATAATTATATATTAAATATATGGTGCCACAAAGACCTGTAACAGGGGTTGTCAAATGGTCACTTGCCTGTTTTTGAAAATAAAGTTGGGTTGGATCACAGCCACAGCCATATATTTGTGTAGTGTCTGTGAACATTTTCATCTAAATAGTAGAGTGGAATAGTTGTGACAGACCCTGTATGGCCTGCAAAGCCTAAAATATTTATCATCTGAACCTTTATAGAAAAGCTTTCTGGCTTCTGGCATATATGATTGAAATAGAAGCATTTGGATGGGAGTGTGTGTATGGGGATGTCTGGGGATGTCTTACTTAAGTTTTCTGGCCCCTCTCATAGACCAGGCAGGAGGATGCTTCCTGACATGCCCAGGTAAGCCTGCATCAGCACAGGAGCTCTGAGGCAGCTCACAAGGCTCTTCACCATCTCACACAAACCTTTTCCAAGCTTTAATGTCCAGGTCTGGTGTATGCTGCCACGAACGGGTTGCCAAAAAAGCACCTTGAGGTTTGGCTTTCTTAGGCATGGTTTATCTCTGCTACACAACTGGTTCCACTGGGCAGCTAAAGTTTTGCGTGTAGTGGAGATAAACCATGTAATGGCAAAATCATGGACTTTGGTGTCAGACAAACCTATAACCTGGTTTCCACTGCTAGCTTCCCACTGAGAGGCTTCGTGAGCTTGGGAAAGTTAATTAACTTCCCTGAGTCTTGATTTCCTTATATGTAAAACAAAGTTTTAGTGCCTTGCAGGATTTTTTTTGTGAGGACTCAAGAGCATCTGTATAATGCCTGACACATAGTAGGTACACCATAAATGATTTTTTAAACCCGACAAAACACTGGTGACTCTTGGTGGAATATCTTTATGTCTTCTGCTAGCCACTTGTCACATGTTATCATATTTGGTTTAATGAGAAGTCAAATATACCTTAATGATAACTTATATCTGGATATTTGGCTCTAGTAGGAACTGAACCTCTTGGCCAAACACCTGAGAAAGTTTTTCATTGAGTTTGATGGACTATCCTGGGTTCAGGTGTGCTTCAGCCTGCATTCCCCCGGGGAGGTTGCCATGGGACTCCGTAAAGCCCATTGGGTTGAGAGCTCTTCTTCTCAGCTGTCTCTCAGAGGCAAAAAGGCTATCCCAGTTTCTTTTACACCCCACACATCCTTTTTTCACATTCAGACCCTGTGACGCCAGGTTTGTTTTCTGGCCTGGGGACTGTTGACATTGGAAAGGTTCCACTGGGCAGCTGAAGTTTTGCAATAACATGACACATATGCCTGCAGACTCTCTTAGTCTCCTTCTCTGCTCCTGGAAGTGTTGGCTCTTGTTTTTAAGGCTTTGTCATGTGTTCACTATGGTCCGTGTCACCTTTTGAGTACTTGGCAGGTTCAGCATTGACAGATTTGCTTCTTTGCTCTTCTCTTCAGTTCTCACCTCCATTGAACCTCTCCTCCATTGCATCTCCAGCGCACCAGGAATTCCTTTCGCATTCAGGAAGACAATGTACCTGGTCAGCTAATAACCTAGAACTCGAGAGCCGCATCTTCCCATAAATGAATGTTGGATGGAGCCTCTATTCTGCTTTTATAAGGAAATATGAACTCTTGCTAAGTTTTTTTTTTTAAATCAGGGGTTGGTTACCAAGGCATTTCTTAATATACCTGGTGTTTAAAATATTTTTTTACCATCTACGTGTTACAGATGATAAAGATATGAAATAAGTGACAAGAATTAGGTTTCATCTAATTCTTCATCTCATCTTCTCATGTTTCTAATTTGACTATGTGCAGGCACTTTCCTATGGCTCTGATTTACATCTTTGTTTCTATATGAAAAACTTCCACCCTTTCTCCTCTGGGCAAGTATAATCTCCCAGGAAATATGGTCATGCAGCTCTTCTCTGTGCAGCATAGTAATGTTTCCAAGGCCCACCACTCATTTCCTTCTGCCCTGGGGGCTTGACTCTGTGTCCTCAAGTGGAGTGGAGTGGTGTGACTTCCCTCTTTGTTTTGTCATCTCTTTCTTTCCTTTGTCCCTGTTTTTTTCCAGTTAACTTCTTCCATGATCTGATCAAGCACTTCAAGGAGGCCCTAGACCCTGGCCCTGTGAGTTAAATCCAAAAGGGCCATGCCTTTCCTCCCCTGCCTCTTAGACCCACAGCGCTTCCTTTTCTACATCATTGAAGGGAGCAGCTCATGGTGACTCTGCTGCCTGGAGACACAGCCATCAGCACAGACACAAGGTGGAAATGCATTTCTTTTAAGTTTTACCATGAAAGTGACACCCTGGCCTCCTCGTGCATGACTGTGACTGTGTTTGCTCAAGTCACCTTACCTGTCACAGGTAAGCTGTTCACAGTGTCAGAGTGCTGCTCTTCTAGGCCTGCTTCAGGCCCCTTGACCATGTCTTGGATTGCTCCTTCCTCACCCAGGAAGTTCCTGCTGGGATAGCTGCTATGACTGGGACTTGGGGTCACTGAGGCATCTGCACCCCCTGGCTGGATTCCTCCACCCCCCAAGCCAGCACTCTTGGCCCGCCTAGAAACCACTGACTGATGTAATGACTTGAGGCCTGGAAAAATAAACAGCTCACAGGGAAACCAGCGGTAGCCATTGTAAGCAAATACCCCACGGCCACCTGGAATCTCGCACATGACGTGATTGGAAGGAAGAATGAGTAATCCACTAACGTTAGCAGCCGAGGATGGGTCTGGGCTTGTGTGCATTTAAAATATCTATATAAAAACACACACTGGATATTTATTTCCATAACTGGCCTTCTGGATGTCTGCCCATCTCTCTGATGCAGGTGCCTTGGTCAATCATGGCCAGTAGAATTGAGCTGGGGATAGGGGATGGGTGGTCATCCCTATGGCTTTCTCCATGGCAACAAAGGCCTTGTTCTTTCTTAAAATTTCCCTTTGCAGAGAGAAGCAATAAACACACTTGGAGGCCCCAGGGAGCCTAGCCGCACAGTCGATTTTTACCTTGTTTTAAAATTAGCTTTCCTGGTTGCCTTGCTCCTTCGCCCCACGTTGTCTGCTTGGAACACAAAGGTGTGGGAGGGTGAAGGGATGTGCTGCAGGACCCAGCACTGGGATGACGTGCTGCACCAGCAAGGGTTCTGTTTCTGTTTCTGGAGGTGAGTGTGTCTGCTTTTTAATGTTTGATAGCAAGACTACGTGCCCTGGTATTTTCTTTTGGCCTCTGCTGCTAAGACACTGAAATGAAAGATCTTGCCCAGGTATTGTCATTGGCTCATTCCAATTTTCTGGAAGTCAACCTCAGTCTCTGCTTAGATCTGAGGGTCCTTGTTCTGTGTTTATTTGTAAAGTGGCTTTGGAAGTAGATGGGGTCTACATCTCATAAACACACTCACACATGCAACACTCATGTTTTGCAGAGAGTGAAGTTGTGATACTTTATTTTGATAAACTTAAATAGCTCTTTCATCTTCCATCTTTGTCTGTGCCTTCTCCTCCCTTTCTGTCTAAATTTTTATTTGCTAGAACTTGCTCTTGAAAGTACAGAGACTGTCAGGTTAAGGCCAATGAAAGTACAGAGACTGTCAGGTTAAGGCCAATGGAGTTACTGAGAAAAACTGGAAAAAAGGCAGCTTGCTATCTCTCAGTACTTGTCACTGCAAAAATACTGTGAGGTATTTCATATTCTTTTTGGTGGAAGGGTCATGTCTGCTCACTCAATGCTATGAGTCAATAGAGATGGGAACTTTTCTAAAATTTGAGCGGATGCGAGTCAGTGATGCCTTGGGGAAAAGTTAAAAGAAAATGCCTGCATGCTATATTGGGACAATCCATCCTGGATGAAATATCCTCTGTAGAATTTCGATCTTGTTCTTCCCTGCCCCGTAGGAACTCAGTCTCTGTGTGGGAAGGAAGCGGTCACCACTTCAGACCATGGTGAGACATGCATGACCATTTTGGGTTACACAGAGAGAAACTATTTAGACAGGCTGGTTGGTTTGTAATTTTCCCTTACACCTCCTCACCCATGACACTTCATCCCAGCAGCACGCCCTACTTACAGTGCCAACTGTAAACATCCCTGTGACGAGGTGCCCTCGGCCAATGTCGGGGATATGGGGTGGATGGTGTTACTTTTGTGCTGAAGATGGGATCTCCAAGACACAGCAGGTTAGGTGTGGCTCACAGGCTACATAGCAGGGTTGTGGAAAGAGGTATGAGGTACAAGGGAGAACCTGAGAGCACCGAACGGCCTTCCCTTTAATCCAACCCCTTCCTGGTGCTCAGAGTTCCACTGGGACTTGGGAAGCTAAGTTTGGATCTGGCCCCTGAGTCATGGGGAAGTGCACATGATTTTGTCTAATTGTAAGACTGTGGGCCATTAGAGTGAGAAGGGCCTGAGAATCATCTAGCATTGCCACTTAATTTTAAATGAGAAAACAGGAGCCCAGACTTGCTAAGGGCCTTGTTCAAGGTCATAGATCCATCAAGAACTATCATGTGCTGAGGCCTCTGTTTGACTCTGAGGGGTCAAAGGATGAAATACAAGGAACATTTAAGGCAGGAGCTGACCATTGGGCAGTGGTGCACCAAAGGGATGGGGGGTGATGGTGAGGTCCACCCCAGTGGGGAGGAGTATTTTATCACTGACATTGTTTCAAATTGCTGTCATAGTGATTATAAAAAGCAGATAAACTGTTAGCTATATGTGCATTTTTTTTTTTTTTTTTTTAATTTACCGGCAGACCTAATACCCCTTTATTGCCTGCCCCTGGAGCATACTGCTCCATTACCTTTGCCCTTGGTCAGCTACTGGAGTCCTGTTAAGGAGACTGGTCATTCATAGGGATAAGGCAGGAAGACCATGTTTACCCCACACTGCTACCTTAGACCAGCTAATAGGAATAGTAGCTACCATTTAGCAACTTACTATGCCACCAGGTTTAATGTTTTTCACATATGATTGCATTTAATCTTCACAATGACCATATGAGACATGTGCAAGAGTTACCTTACTTTTACATGTAAGGAACCTGGAATTTTGAGAACTTTAACTGGCCAAGGTCACAGAGCGAACAAGGGGTAGAGCCTGAATCACTGACCACAAAGCCCATGCTCTTGACTGCCTATTTTGCCTCTATTCCAACTGTTGCTGACTTCAGAACCTTCTGACATGCCAGACCCTTGGATAGGAGTGTGCAGGAGGAGTGATAGGCACTTACTACTGCTTTCAGCCTTGCCAAGGAAGCCCAAGTATTCCCTCACTATCTCTAGTTCCCTCTGACTGCCCTGAAGTCTCTCTGGCATGTGGGAGCAGTCCTCCAATTGAGCTTTTAGACCATTCTCACATCTCCATTTGGGCTGGAGCTGCAGACAGTTCTTTTGGCCAGTGAGTTAATCAGAAGGGTGCTCCCTCCAGGGGGTTCTCCCAGGTCCCTTTGTAGGTTACAATTGAGGGATGATGTTATGTTTTTTGCTTTCTTTTGCTGCCTATTCTGTGGGGGAAAGGACTTTTTAGCTTAAAGGAGATGGAAAAACTCATGTCAACAGAAGTGTGACTTTAATTTGTGCAAATTCTGTTTCTATTCTCTCCATACCCACCCTCTACCTGATACAAACCTGAGCACAATTTCAGAGGCTGACTGTTCTGTTTGCCAGTGACATTTGCTTTTTCTTGACCTGGTAGGGCCTTTCCTTTTCTGGGTCAGTTGTCTGCCCTGTGTTTGGAAAGGAGCCCTGAGCAATGGTTCTGTGGGCTCCCCCCTTCTTCAGGGGCTCCCAGAGCCCCTGCATAACTCTAAGTCACATAAATGTTGAGAAATTGGGAATTGGCAATGACCAAGTGCCACAGAGTGGTGTGCGTGATGGAAAGCCAAGGTAGCAGGGCAGAGTCGGCCCAGCAAATGGTACTTGGAAAAATGATCCTCTGGGGGCCACTTAGCCCATCCTGTGAAAAGTGCAAAGTCCACAAGTAAGAAAAATAACCTGTTCACATAGTTGGCTTGAAACCATAGGTGCTAAAACCCCATGTGGCTAAATAAACAGCAAGGGCCTGCTCAGTGATGTCCCATAAATCACTGAGTCCAGCAGCCCTTCCCCGGGGCACCGCATCTCGTCCGTGTGCTAGCCCTTCTGAAACAGCAAAGTCAGTTCCTTACAACCTGGTCCTATCTTTCTCTCTTGTACTCCTGCAATGCCTTCCTCTGCCAAATTCTCAGCCACCCGACAGTTCTGGAATGCTCCCGACACCACACTCTCACATGCTCACATGCTGACCTAGAGAATCCTGAGACTGGAGCCATGCGGTTTCTTATGCCTCTGGAATTTCATATTATAATTTAGAAAGGTTGTTTTCAACCCACAGTTTGATATTTTGGGTTATCTTTCAGCATTTCATTCATTTTTGATAAGAGACTAGGTGGGTGTGAAGTGTTTGAAGGGGTTTCAGGGTCACTGTAGGTGACACAATGCTAATTTTTTCTTTAATATTCTTGGCTCAGTGGGACAACTCCTTTTGCAATGAAACCTGAGTAAGTGCCTCTCATTTTTCAGTCTGGGTAACATTTTAATTTATTTTTCCCCTAAGAAAATCCAGTGCTTGATGGTCTGAGGGTTGTGTGTTGCATTTCCCAGGATGTGTCAAAGGGATAAATGTTCTTTTTGCAGCCTCTGTGGGCTCATCCCCGTGGTTTATTCAACAGTGGGCAGCCCTGTCTCTGAAGTGTCAGACTAGAATTCTGTGGGAGGGGTGACATAATGGGGACTCAAGCAATAGAAGGGTTCTTGGACCAAGTACCCTTTATGAATTTTGTACACCAGAGGTTCCTTGGCTCTCCTATAGCTACCAGAGGTGGGTGTGGTGAAGGCTCAGGAAGGATGTGCAGAGTCCTAGTTTCCAGGAACTTGCATCCAGTGAAATCAGGGCACCGAGGACAAGGGGCCCATGAGGGCAGATCCTGCACAAAGGCCACACTGCTTCTAGCCTTGTTCTGGGCGGGGCCTCAGGGAAAGCTTCGGGGACGGAGGATGGCCTTGAATGAGGGTAGGCTAAGATCTCATGGTTTATTCTTTCTGCTTGCTATGTCTTAGAGCATTTTTCTGGCCTCTCCAGCACCTGACATGATGCCAGCACCCAGTACATATACAACCAGTAACATCCTGGGTGATAACCTGGGTCTACAAGGTCCCAGTCCTTTTTTGTGTCCTCTTCCTGGGCCCTAATCTTATTTGCTACTCAGGATCCTGCTTTAGGTCCTCCTCTCTCAGGACAATGTCAGTTTACTCTTTCTGTAGTCTAAGGAACTCCCTGTCCGGATGGCCAGAGTAGGTACCTTGGTTATCAATCGAGCCTCCACTGGGAGAGCCTCTGGTTCTTTTTCTGGGAGGACCGCATCATTCAACAAGGCATCTTCCCAGTTCACGTTTTTGTGGCTTGTGACTCTTCTTCAGTTCTTCTGCATATGGTTCTCTGTAAGATTAGCCTTTTTTCTTGCACTCATTTTTCAGATGGACTTTACGATGCTTCATGTCATAGGTCAATTTGGCTAGGCCATCCTGCCCAGTTGTTTGGTCAAACACTTACCTAGATATTGGTGTGAAGGTATTTTGTGGATGTGGTCAACATTTACAGTCAATTGACTTCAAATAAAACAGATTCCCCTTCATAATGTGGGTGGGTCCCATCCAATCAGTGGAAGGGCTTAAGAGCAAAGACTGAGGTTTCCCCCAAAAAGAAGGAATTCTGCCTCCAGACTGTAACATGGAAATCCTGCTTGAGTTTCCAGTCTGCTAACCTGACCTATTGATTTTGGACTCAAGACTGCCCCATCACTCTTACCTGAATTTCTAGCCTACTGGCCTGCCCAACACATTTTAGACTTGCCAGCCCCTATAATTACATAGCCAATTCCTTAAAATATCACTCTCTCTCTCTTTATGTATATGTGTGTGTATCTATAATCTATAGATATCAAGCGCTTGTCCCTGTGCTAGCCCTTCCAAAACAAATAGATACATAGATACACACACACACACATACACACCTGTCTCTATTTTCCATTGGTTCTCTTTCTCTTCAGAACCCTGAGTGACACAGACTTTCTCTGTCTACCATCTTCTCTCTCCACCCATCTCCCCCTTTACCCCCACCTTCCTCCATCACCATGAGGTTCCCATGTTCTTTCTCCAAAATGTTTATAGCATAACTGGCCAGCCAATAACTACTGACTACACGTGCAGACGGTGCTTTGGTGTTGGATCTCAGCTTTTCTGTCTGCTGCTTTCTTCAGCAGTTCCTCCTCTGGAAGGCAGTGTCTACAAAGAAAGGCCAGCCCAAAGAGCTGAAACTCAAATCTTGTAATGTTTATGTTTTTTGGCCATTTTTGGTTTAAACAAAAAAAGAAGAGAAAGGAAAAAGACGATGAAGAAGAAAAGGTTTCCGGGATAAAAGACTAAACTCTGGGCTAAAATCAAGAGTGGGGATTTAGGTTATCCATGCTTTCCTTTGTTCCCAATCACCACGAGTAATTGAGAGGCACAGAGGCCTGGGCTGATCCTAGCTGATAGGGCTGATAGAGCTGTGCTCTAGGCTTATCCCATCTTGGTGGGATGTGAAAGAACCCGTGTCCTGAGCCTGGAGACAGGGTTCATGTTTATCTGGTCCAACCTCTTTTTTCCTCTCCTGTCTCCTGCCCTGCCCACTCCTGCTGGACTTTGGTCCTTCTTCGCTATGTGCAATTAGTGGTGGACAGGGTTGTGTGCTTTCTGGTGACAAGGAGTGGACATGGTTTCACTTCTATTTGAGTATTTACCATGTGCCAGACTTGGTACTGGGCAGTTTGCTTGGATGTTTTTTCTCTTGTGTTTCTTCTCCTAGGCAGTCAGAGGTTTGTCACTGACGTTTTAACCACTCATTGCCAAGTGCGGAATGACCTGACTCTCACTTCTCTGCACCATCTGAGGGACAGGATTATAGGGGCAGGCATGTGAGTGTGCATGTGTGGTTATGTGTTTCCATGCCCCCCAGCCCTGATTTTTCCCTTTCCCCTGCTGTTTATGGCTTCCAGATGTTTACAGATGGTCCTGGCCCATTCTCATAGATACCTGGCCAGACCTCCTAATCTTATCATCTCTCCCTGAATGTTCCTGAGCAGAGATTATTTTAGAACAGTGTGTGTCTACTTCTGGGGAGCTCCCTCTCTGAACTCAGGATCACAAAGAGGCCCATGAAATTGGTCCCCTGTCTTGCATTCTGGAAGGGGACTTCTTGGTACCTAAGAAAACTGATAGATGTGAATTTTAAGATGCATTTGGGATCCAGGTAACGAGAAGGACAGAGGATGGCAGTGGCCCCATGGGTGGGCTGGCTTTTTGGGTCTGCCACTTCCTAGTTCTGTGATCTTGATCCAGTGACTCTGCCAGTCTGTGTTTCTGCATCTTCCTCTATTCAGTGAGGATAAGAAGAACACTATTTTAGAGGCTTGTTTGAGTTTGAAGTGAGTTAATACAAGCAAACTGCCCAGTACCAAGTCTGGCGCATGGCAAATACTCAAATAAATGTTAGCTATTGTTATTCATTTTAGAGTTCTGCAAAGGTGGGTGAGTTACAAATTTGGGTCCTCAGATATGGAATAAGCTTATGACCTGTGGTACTTACTGATTAGTGTCTGCATGACCCATAACCTCTAGAGAAGCCCTTCAAGAATAATTGATTGGTTGATTGAAGGACTTACAGGGCTACAAAAATATGTATAAGGTAAGTTGATGAATAGTTGAGGAGGTCTAGATGTTTCAGTTATCTGTTGTTGTGTAACAGACTGCTCCAAAATGTACTGGCTTACCATAAAAATAATTTATTCTTTCTAATGTGTCTGTGGGTTGGCCGGGTGCTTGTTTTATCTGAATTTACTCCCAGACTCATCCAGGTAGGGGAGGATCAGCTGGGCTGGAATGTACAAGGTGACCTCCCTCTCACATCTACTCGCTGAGTTGCTTCCCTTTCCTCTCTGTGGCCTCTTGTTCTCCAGTAGGCGAGACCAGCTTCCTCGTGGTGATCTCAGGGCAGCTTCCACAAAAGTGAAAGCCAGAGCTGCAAGTCTTCTTGAGGCCTCGGCCTGACACACAGCGTCAGCATTGCCTCCAACATTCTATTGGCCAAAGCAAACCAGAGTCCACGTGAGGGGTCCACATAAGGGCATGATCACAGGGAGGCACAGTTCAGTGGGGACTGTTTTGTAATGAGATGAACTATACTGAGTAAAAGAAAAACATAGGTTAGAATAAAAATCAGATTATCCTGTGTCAAGATGATCTTGCAGAGAGGTGAAGCACCTAGCCAGTGTTGAAATGTCAGCTCTACCACTTCCTAGTTCTATGATCTTGATCCAGTTTCTCAGCCAGTCTGTGTTTCTGCATCCTTTTCTGTTCAATGAGAATAACAACACTGACTTTAAAGGTTTGTAATGAATTTGAAGTGAGTTAATACAAATAATGCACCTAATACCAAGTCTGGCCCATGGTAAATACTCAAACAGATGTTAGCTATTGTTATTCATTTTATAGTTCTGCAATGGTGGGTGAGTTAAATTTGGTATTAAGTTTTCTGCTTCTGAGGCAAAGAGAGAAAAATATCCAGGTACAAGATCTGTAGTGTGCATAGGTCGAGAAGACATCATTGGTCAGAAGAAGCTGTGCTGTGTCCAGCACATTTGGTTTTGAATGCAGCGGATTTGGGATAGTCTGCAAAGACACTGACATAGAAGAGCTCATTGTAAAAATAAATTTGTTTCCTAGAGCAAATGGTTAGAGGCAACACTGTCTAGAGGTTAGCAAGTCAAGCCTGACTGTCAGGATCCCCGGCCCTTCTCTCTCCTGGCTGAGTGAACTTGGGAAAATCCATTAATCTCTCCAACGTTCAGTTTCCTTGTCTACAAAATGGGCATAATAATAGTGCCTACCTCATATGGGCAAAGGATTAATCAGGTAAAGCCCTTAGTCTATTGCCTGGCACGTATCACTCAATGAATGTTTGTTTCTATTGTTATTATTGTAAAGATGATTTTAAGGGAGATTTTCTCTTTGCTGTGAGACAAACTCTCTGTGTATTCTTCACAGAGGGTTAGTGCTATTATATCACTCCTGTCTCTTTCTTAGAGGCACCTGGACTTGCAGATACTGTAATGAAGTAATAAATCAATAATAAAAATAATAAAATAAAGCCTGCATTCAGGCTTTTAAAACTTCTTTGCCATACCCCATTTTTCCAAATTAGTGAGCTTTATCATTTTTATTATTTTGTTTTATTGAGACAGGGTTTTACTCTGTGGCCCAGGCTGTAGTGCAGTGGCATGATCATGGCTCACTGCAGCCTCAACCTCCTGGACTCAGGTGACCCTCCCACCTCAGCCTCCTGGGTAGCTGGGACTACAAGCATGCGCCACCACACTGGCCACTTTTTGTATTTTTTTTTTTTTTTTTTTGTAGAGACAGAATCTTGCTATGTTACCCAGGCTGGTCTCAAACTCCTGGGGTAAGCAGTCTGCCTGCCTCAGCCTTCCCAAATACTGGGATTATAAGTATGAGCCACTGAGCCTGGCATTTTAATGATTTTATTCTCCATGGAACTTCATAGACACTGACTATAAACAGCTCAGAACAGCCTTCAAGGACTTCCAGAAATCCATCAACAGGGCCCTAATTACGGATCTGTGCCTATTCTTAGATGGCTCCTGTCCATATTTCCTAGGGTCTTGGGACCCCCAGTGGTGTGAAGTCAGGTTCATTATTTGCTCTGCCCCTGGGGAAGATCCCCCTTCTCTCTTTGCCTCTTGCTTTCAGTCTGATTTATGGCTTTAGAAGGTTGGCCTGGAGAGTCTTAATTTAAAGCCTCTGTCAGAGGTTGTTACATGAACGTGGTGCCAGTAAAAAGCTGTTTTCCTTTGGTTTTGCTCCTCTGTTGCCTCTTTCATGGCATGAAATACGACGTAGGAAAATAAGGCTACCAAATTGGGGTTGGGGGAGCTATTGAAAAATTCTTGCATAATCCTCTTGAAGTTGCCATGGCACCTTCCCAGCCAGGGGCTGAAGTCAAAATGCTGGGTCTTTAAGCCAGGTTTCCCAAGGCCTCCCTCCCTGCTCAGTTTCTCTCTCTTTCCTGCTTCTAGATGCTGTTCTGGTGGTAGTCATAGTTGGAGGCAGAATCCCAAGTCTGATGTCTGTCAGCTGTTTTAAACTCCTCTTCCTCTAGCCAAGGAGATTCTGTTTAGCTTTTCTATATTTGCATTATGAAAACAGTAGTTTTTTTTTTTCACTTCCCAAATTCAAAATTACATTTTCTATTTTAATAGTGAATATGCTATATGTGCCTGCCTCCTGGCCCTTAGATATTTTTATGCCCCTAAGGAAATATTTTTACCCTGCAACGAGAATCACCAGGCTATTATTTTCGAGCATTTTCCTAGCAGTGAGACATAGCATTGTTTTTCTATCATCTGACTTATCTGTAAAACTGCATTGAGCTACTTTGTGTCTCTGTGTACTCCCATGGTTTGTTTAAACATGCACGCTTTACCTATATGTGTGTCATTAACAGAGCCATTATTTCAAGGAACTTGGCTTCTTTCGAGTGGAGTTGAGTGTCTGTTTTTGATTGCTTGTGCTGTTGTTCAGTGCACAGCATGGTTCTCCAGGTTGCTGATACCAAGTTCCTTGCTCTTAAGAAGGGTATTTTTGTAACAATCTGTAAATATTCAGTGGGATGCCCAAGACTACATTCCTGTCAACTTCTTCAGGAGAAGAGTTGTAGAATAGTGGTATGAAAAAAAAATACAGTGGGTAAATAAACAACTAAATGAAAAATAAAGTAATAGTACAGGTTTATGATGTGATTCTTTTGTTACCAAAAAAGAAGATGTGTGCACCTGTATTTCCATGTGTGTATGTACATAAAATCTAGGGAAGGTACAGTGTTTAACTTTGGCAAGATTATAGGTTTTTCCCAAGTTTCTTTTTTTAAACTTCTTTATAATAAGAAACTCAACACTATTTATTTTAATAATTAAAACAAAACAAAACCAGAAAAAAAAAAAAAAAGGGAAGCCAGGCAGGCTAAGTGGTTGATTGGGAAGAATTTTCAGGTAAGCGGCTGTGCAGATGTGAGACGCCCTGGAGCTGGCCATGCTGGACACAGGGTACCATGCACTGTCTCAGCCGGGGACTGGCTCGGGGGAAACCAGGTTTGACTGTTCAGATATGCTCATGTGTTCCTGAGGCTGCTGAGTGCAGACGCCATCTGGCTGGGCCTGTTTTCTCTCGCATTGGATGGAAGCAGCTTTGTGTAATTCACTGAAATTCACTTGGCCTGCTTTGCCCAGCAGCGTTGGAGGGTAGGGAGGAGCCAAGGCTGGACCTTGTTTCTGCTCCTCCTGGGTGCCGAGCATCACTCCACATGAGGCTGATGGCGATGGCTCCATCCTGCTGTGTCTGGGCTTGGAAGGGTCTACGTGCACAGGCATTCCTGTATCAGCTTGCAGGGTAGCCAGGCTCCTGCACCCACCTCTCCTGCAGCCCATAGACAGCATCCGTAGGAGCCACTCTGAAAACAGTAAGATATTCCACCTTCCGTACAAGCTGCCACTCTGAGAAGGGGCATCCCTGGAGTCCCTGGCTGGCTTGTTGCTGCAGTTGAACCTATTTGGTGGGAATGCTAATGAATGCTGGCAGCAGAGATGGCCACAGGGAGGTTCTGAACCTCCAGCCCCCTCAGCGTGTGCTGACATGGGAGACAGCTCTCCGTGGTAATTCATCAATGGGGCAGCTCATCAGTTCCTTGGGTCCAGGCCTGGTCCTTGCTACTTACTTTGGGTGATGGACACAGAAGCCAGGAATGTTAAATCACAGGAGTGATAGTCACCACAGGCTGTGTGTTCTCTTGCAGAGAAGGTCTACTCGTGTGACCAGGAGAGGCAGAGTGCCCTGGAAGAGGCCCGGCAAAATCCCCGTGAGGGTATTGTCATCCCTGAGTGTGCCCCTGGGGGACTCTATAAGCCAGTGCAGTGCCACCAGTCCACTGGCTACTGCTGGTGTGTGCTGGTGGACACAGGGCGCCCGCTGCCTGGGACCTCCACACGGTAAGCCCCCCAGGCGGGGTCCTGGGAAAAGGGACCTGCTGGCTGTTAGGCATGCTGGCATCTCCCAGCGTTCCTGCCCTGGTTTGGTGGGAGTGCCTGGGAGAGCAATGTTTTCAACGAGTAGAAGACTTTCAGGTAGAAAGACTCTGGGACCTGGATTCTGGTCACAGGCCTGTCTCTTTCTAACTTAAGACCTTGGAACGGTACTTAACCTCTCTGAACGTCAGTTTCCTGATGAGATGATTGCCCTTTCTAAGCCACTAGGTTCCATGGATCAAAAAAGATACTGCGTGCAGCTCAAGTATCATTGTTATTATGCTTGAGTAGTTGAAATGACATGCCTGAACATGTCGCAATGGGAACATTGATGCTAAGATTGCCTTGCAGCTGCCAGACAGTACAAGGGATATCGTACTGCCCACCTTCAGTGGTTTAGGCTTGGTGACAACATAGATCGTTGCTGGGCAGGAGTGACTGAAGAAGGCTCGGTTGCCAGCCCCTCCCAACCCCCCCATATCTCTCTTTTCCCAGCTACGTGATGCCCAGTTGTGAGAGCGACGCCAGGGCCAAGAGTACAGAGGTGGATGACCCCTTCAAGGACAGGGAGCTACCAGGTGGGAGACGATGCTGGCCCTGCTGGCACCGTCACCTCCTTCTGTTCCTCTACCCTCTCATCATGCAGAAGAAGCTGCTTCCTCTTTGTCTGTTTCCCCATATGTAAGATGGAGCCAGGAGCCGTGGGATCTGCATCCCGGTCGGGGATTTATCCCTAATTAGCTCTGTGCTCTTGTGCACGTTGCTTCTCTTCCTTGTGCCTCTTCGTCTTTATAATGTAGTCATCGGGTTAAAATCCTGTGTCTGCAATTCCACAATGCGTTGTCCATCTGAGGTCCATGAGGACAATGTGTTGAGCACTGTGAGTTATTTTTTCCAGGGCTGTGAG
Source organism: Rhinopithecus bieti (assembly GCF_001698545.2). Lineage (NCBI taxonomy): Eukaryota > Metazoa > Chordata > Mammalia > Primates > Cercopithecidae > Rhinopithecus > Rhinopithecus bieti. The sequence continues at coordinate 221,388 of NW_016820119.1, read as the reverse complement.
GATAAGATAGCTTACAGGGAGGGGCTGTCCTGAGCGATGCAGACAGTGTCTGTTGCCTGCTTTGAAGAGGCAGATGACCTCTGGTGACACAGGACCATCATGGAGTGTGACACAAGACACATAGGCAGGGCCCTGGGACCTCCAGACGGATGCTTTGTGGGTTTCCCCTTATTTATAGTGATCTCTGCCTGCAGGTTACAGTAAAATTACTAAATGTTAGTGTCTTGGAATCTTGTTTTCTTTACACAGCACAAAGTCAGATTAGTTCCTTACACAGCACGAAGTCAGATTAGTGCTGGTGGGAAATGGGCCACCTTTCCATGACATATCAGGACTCCAAGTGAGAACTGAAAGCAGAAAGTTCCAAAAGTCAGGGAGTTTCCACGAGGTTTGCAGAAATCACCCCATCACAAGAATGGAGTCATGGTGGCCAGCGTATCCCTTTTAGCCAACCCCTCAACAAATGTGAATTGAGATTCTACTATGTGCCAGGCACTGGGTATAATCTAGTGGTCAAAGTTGACATGAGACAGAGTGAAGGAGACAGATAGGATACGAATAAATGAATATGGGCATTTATAGATAGTCATGGTGGGTACTCTGAAGGAAAAGCAGAATGTGCTGTGAGAATGGCAGGGAGAACTTGCTTTAGATTCCACAGCTTCTCTGAGAAGCAAGTGTTGAACCTGAAACCTGGAGGATTTGGGGACAGAAGAGAATGAGCTAGTTGCTCATTTCTGTGTGGAGTTACTGTGGAGAGGAGCATTGGGAGTAGTGTAGAAGGCCCATCTGGTGCTGGTGATCGTGGCTTTATAGAACACCCATCTATCCAATTGTGTGGTGTTTTCCCCAGCTATGTGGTGTAGACATGGAAAAGGCGTATCTATAGAAGGTTCATCTGTGCTTTACTGTGTTTTGCTGGAATAGTACAAGGAGAAAAAAGGAACAAAGGACTTGAGAGTACTGGCAAGAGAGATGCTGTAGTTATAATCTAAGATGGATGAGGAGGGAAGTGAAAAAAGGAGGACACTCTTGGGTGGATCTGGTGGTAAGGTGTACTTAAGTCAACTTTGACCACTGGGGGTTATCTCCCTGTCTTGTGCTCCCACAGCCCCTAGTTCTTACCCCTAACACAGTATTTTTCTCGCTTTAGGATGACTGCTTGGCTATTAGCTTGGGTTCCCCTGTAGATGTGAACTTTACGAGGATAAGGACCTTCTGTATTGTTCACTGCTGTATCTCTAGCATTTAACATGGTGCCTGAGTTGATGTCTAGCAAAAATGTGTGGAATGGAAGAAAATTGAAAGCATTATTTGGTCTGATGGTCCTTTGTGGGGTATGGGTAAAGGAACTATGGAAGTTTATGAGACTCATTTGATCAGTAAACAAATCCCTAAAGTGGATTTGACTGGACAAGAAGGGCTTTGAGAAGTTCAGGAAAGGGTGGTAGTTGAGAAAGCTGTTGACTTGATTATAACCTGGCATCTACCTTCAAATCTCATTTTATCTTTTAGGCTGTCCAGAAGGGAAGAAAATGGAGTTTATCACCAGCCTACTGGATGCTCTCACCACTGACATGGTTCAGGCCATTAACTCAGCAGCGCCCACTGGAGGTGGGAGGTGAGAATGTGAGCAGGAATCAGGCCCAGGAGAAAAATGTGGGGCCCCTGACTTTTCAGATGCTGAGGGAGGGTGGGAGAGTGGGCAGGGTTTGCGGAGGGCAAGGGCTAGAAGGTGATCTTTTTCCTGAAACCATGTCCCCATAGCTTTGACCTGCCTTCTGCCAAAAATCTTCCTGCCCGTCTACCTTCCCTATTCTTTGGGAGCTGCTTGTCCCTAGCTTTTAGTTACCTGCTTTATAGGAAAGTCCAGGGCTGTCTGGGACTTCCAGCTGTTTAATCTCAGAAGGGGATGGTTGGAGTGAGAGTTCTGAATGGCAAGAACGGTGATGGGCATATCATGGGGACAGGGAGGACAGAGAGGAAGCACAAAGCACTTTGTGATTTTCTTCTCTCCTAGAGGGCAGGAACCAAATGCCTTTTTGGCATCCTGAGAATTCCAAGGAGCTCTTGGCAATGGAATTGGACACTCATATAGCCAAATCCAGCTTAGGTCAGGAATTGAGGTGGTAGCTGAGGCAGTCTTGACATGAGACTGAAATGAACATGCTCCCCAGTAACCAGCATTGCTGGCACTCGTGAGTTTGGCCCCTTAGGCCGGTCAGTTGAAGATGCATGCGTGCATTCATCCATCTGCTTACCACCTTTTGAACATGGAAGACACAGCAAATACGGGGCTAAGGACAAGGTATCTGGGGATAGAGGCATGTCCCACCTTCAAAGGATGCAGCTTAGTGGGGATACTACACCATAGATAGATACTTACAAAATCTGAGGTGAGTGCTAGGACAGAGGTGGAAGAATGGAGAATGGTTGTCTAACTCAGTCTGAAGGAGTCAGAAAAGGCTTCCTGGAGGAGGTGGTATCTGAGCTGAGTTTTGAAGGATAGGTAGGACTTAGCCGGTCAAAGAAAAGAGAAAGCCATTCCAGAGAGAATGAAAGGATATTGTGGATCCAAGAAAGTGCATGTCTGTGGTTCCGTTAGGTTGGGCTGGGATGGATAGGCAGAGGAGGAGGAAGCGGAGGAGGTAAGAGTGGTAATTGTGAGATGGAAGAGATGGACAGGACTCAGATCCCAAAAGGCCTGTGAGACATGCTGAGTAAGACTTCTGCTTATGAAGCCAGTTGGGGAAGCACAGCAGGGGCTGGCGGAGACAAGCGGGGGAGTGTTTAGGCTCCTTACAGCAGCAAGGGAGGTACCCTAGGCTTGGCAGAGATGGGAAGCCTGCCTCTGAACTTATATGGCTCACTGAGGAGGGAGCACTAGTTCCCCGGCATCTGCCCAGAGGCAGAGCTGTTATCCATAAGGCAGGAAATGCAACCAAGAGAAAAAGCCTAGGCCTCGGAAGGACCCCAGCATGGCTCCCTCAGTGGTGATTGGCAGGACTGTGTGGTATGTGTTTAGGGTAGGAATTTAGGGCCCCAAGCAGAGCTGTTGACAGTTCTGCATCCTGAGGCAGACAAAGGCAGCCATTTTGAAAATCCAATTTTATATCAAAACAAAGTGAGTGCACACAATAGCCGAGATATGGAAACAACCTCAGTGCCCATCAATGGATGAATAAAGAACATGTGGTATATGTATACAGTGGGGTAATATTCAGTCTTAAAAGAGAGAGAAATCCTGTTTTATTGGGGACATTATGCTAAGTGAAATGAGCCAGTCACAAGCACAAAAGCTGCATGATTCCACGTACATGAGGTATCTGAAACAGTCAGATGCATAGAAGCAGAGAGTAGAATGGCAGTTGCCAGGGATGTGGGGAGTTGCTAACCAATGGGTGTCAAGTTTCAGCAAAGCAAGATGAATGATTCCCAGGGATGTGCTATCCAACATTGTCCTTATGGTTAACAGTACGGTGCTATACACTTAGATGTTTGTTAACAGGCTAGATCTCCTGTCTAGTGTTCTTACCACATAAAATCATCAACAGCAACAACAAAAAAATGAAAGGAGAAAAAAAGTGAATGCAGTGGTTGCCCATCTTGGAAACTGCTTGTTGGGGAGCTTGCCCTGAGCATCCCCATGGTCTTCTGAGCTCTGAGGCTGGTTTCTGGCTATGGCTCTGTTTCTGCCAACCTGTGGGTGGGGGTCCGGCTTCCTCCAAGAGGAGCACAGCACTATGCCTGAGAAAGATGAAGACAGAGTTCAACAGACACACAGACGGGAGGCAACAGACACACAGCTGCTGGAGGCGGCCCGTGGCACTCTGCTGCTCAGTCTCCAAGATAGAGAGGATGGCATTCAGATCTCCAAGAAGAGGGAAGAGGTGAATTTTGAAAAGGCACGTTCAGTATTGTTGGCCTTTATGTTATTTGTGTTTAGAATATGAAAAAAAACCTGTTGTTTCATGCAAAAACAGGCATGAAAGATTTATATTTTATGTTTATAATTATGTTTAGAAGAGAGGGAAAAGAAAAAAAAGGAGGTCCATGGGCTTAAAATTTCTGGTCTGGGGCTTCCCACTTACACCTTCCTGCAGGCTCCTGGCACTGCCCCCCAGCTCAGGGGGCCCACCTGCAGTTCTGCCTGAGTCCTAAGGAGGCAGGACTTCAAGCTCCCCCTGGCTGCTTTCCCAAGAGCACTGCGTGGTCTCCGCTGCAGGTGGGGGACGCAGATGGGCCCTGCTGCCAGGGGAAGGTAGGTTTGTGCCTTATCCTCAAATGACAGACAGAAGGGATTTTTATAGGCAATGAAAGCTAAGAAATTTATGATATTTTAATATCAGTGTGTCCTTAGGGAAGAGGATATTTTTTCCATTCTATTTTAGGTGTAATTTAGAGTTGGAAGAGATTTTCAAAAAAATAATTGTTTTCAAAACATGTTTTCATTTTAAGCTCATATTAGCTTGACCATACTTGGTTTTGATGGGAATGAAAGATTTGAACTGCCTTTGGTAGTTATGTTACCTAGAGGCTGGACTTTAGTCAAAAGACAGACCAGATGCTCCAAGAAATAGTTTAGAAATCAAGGAAGTGGGTGGGGAAAGGGAGAAGAAAGAGAGAAACTGCTATCCAGGAAGGTAGCTGCCAGGGTTACCAGCGTAGTAACAGGGTTTAAGGCCGTCCCAGATCTTCCCACTGTATTCAGCATAAGCCCTAACTCTGACCTGGGCTGCCCCTTCAGGACAACCTAGCTGGCCCCACCTCTCCTCACATATTCCTTTCCTTCCCACCATTGTGTTCCAGGCATTGGTTCTCCTGGTTCTCCTCAGTTCTGGTTCCTCGAACAAGTCAAGCTCTTGCCTGTTCCAGGACCTCTATGTCAGTTGCTCCTAGAATTCAGTTCCCCATCTTCCAATGACTGGCCCCTGCTTATCTATTTAAATGTCACCTTCTCCAGGACCACTCAATCTGCAAGAACTGCCTGTTTACCCTATACCTCAGCACCCCTTTTTAACTCTCAGCCTAGCATATATAACGGTCTGATATTTTGCTGGCTTGTTGATCTATTATCTGTCTCCCCAAACCCAGTGAGAATTTAAGTTCTATGAGAGAAGAAATATTTTCTGTCTTCTTCCCTCCTGTATTCCCAGAGCTTAGACTAGTGCCTGGAACATAGTAGGTGCCCAATAAAATACGTTAAATGAATAAATAGCTAGAGGGACAGGGATAGATGGATGGATCCCTGTTTTGGTAAGACCTCTTTCTGGCACACATCAGAGGGTCTACCGACCACCACAAGACCAAGTATAAGGCTGGAACCAGCTGTCAAGTTTACTGTGGTGCTATTTTGTAACCAGGGCCTGAGGGCACCCTGGCCAGGACCCAGGGACTTGGAGCGCCATGCAGACAGACCTTGGCCAGTTGTCCCTCTTGTTTGATGGAGGAGCAGAGGCATGGGGCAGCTAGAGGTCAGGTAGCATGTCTGGAACAGGACTGACGAAGACAATGAGGAAATCCAGGCATCCTGGGTTTTGGCTTTGACTGTGGAGTTCAGGCAGAGTTGGGGCTGCAGGCATGAGGTTAAGGAAGCCACATCTGATCCCTCCTTTATCCTCTCAGACTCTAGTAGTTAAAGCTGGACATCAGCTGAGGCCAGGGAAATAGTCCCACTTGGGGACAGTGGGAAAAAGGGATAGAAGATGTTTGGACAGTACAGAAAAAAGGTGTCTTCCTTCCAGTCTACTTCCTGTCAGGCATGGAGATGTTGGCTTTGCATCAACTCTCACATTTCAACCTGCCCCTGGTATGAGCTCCATGCTAGGTTCTGGGGCATCTGAAGAAAAGGGGATAGTTTCTGGCCTGGAGGGGAGATACAGAACAATCACGTGACTGCAGTACAAAGTCAGTGGGATAACAGAGGCTGAGAAATTGTTGTAGGGACCCTGGGAAGCCAGGGCGTGCGAGGAAAGGCTTTCCATGGGAGCGACCGTGGAGCCCCATCTTCACTTATGAATGGGAAAATGCCTGACCTAGATGGACCAGAGGTAAGGGCTTTCCAGCAGAGGGGACCATGTGGGTAGTGAGGTGTGAACATTGAACAGGGTAGGGAGTGTGGAGGGAATTGTAAGAAGTAGTATGGTTTACATCTGGAAGTCGGGTTGGGGAGATGAGGCTGCAGAGCTGGGCAGAGCCCAGCTGGTGCCAGGCCCTGGGATTCAAGATGCAGGGCAGAAGGGAGCTGCAGGGTTAGGTGGACATTTTTGCAGAGTCATCCTGATGGCACTATGGAAGCGGGATTGAAGGGGAGCAAGGTAGGCAGGAAGATGATAGCAAGTGCCAACCTGAAAGGTGATGAGGGCATGGACCATGGGAAAAGGATTATTTGCTGAAGCTTTTATAAAGAAATCAATAGGATTTCAAGACTTGCTAGATGTGGGGAGTGGAAGAGTGGGAAGCATCTACTCCCTTTTCTGGCCTGATTTAGTAGCAAAAAGCAGTGCCACAAATATCTAAAAATAGGCAGAGTAGAATGGGGTGTCTGCGAAAATTCTATGGCAGGTGCATGGGAGGGGGTGCCTTGCAAATATCATTGGATGATAGTCCCTCACGGTGAATGTTTTCTGGGTGAGTGAGTTATCCCTTTGGCCCCTCTGGCCAGGGCTCCAGGAGGCAGTGCTCCCGTTAGATCAGCCTTCCCACGGCACCCATTAGCATTTATCAGTCCCAAAGGAAGATTTTTGAGATCTCAGCCAGCAGAGTCTTCTAGAGCAGGGGAACCCTCTCCTGGCTCCACCCTCCCCTAGGGAAAGTCAACTTTGAGGGGAGGTGGAAAGGGCTGTGTGAGCCTCTTGGCCCTTCACGTGGTCCCCCGAGGGGAGACCGTACTGTGGCTTCCTCCTTCCTGCCCAGTGTGGTTGCCCGTTGATGGCTTTGCAAGGAAGAGGCTGGAATGTGGCTGACTTGGCATTTCCCAGCCGCACCCGCACAGCTGGCGGGGCCTGGACCCAACTCCAGACAGGGCTCAGTTGGTCTGCTTGGCTTGGCTAGTGCCTCCAGGCAGTCCCGCCTTACCTTCTCTAAAACTGCTTAGGACAGCAGAACTGGGCCCGAGATCTTGGCCAAAGCAGGTTTCCTTGTGGTAAGCAGAGCTGGCTCTCCAGCTGTGCGTTGCAGCCAAGGCCTGGCGTGGCTGAGGCTGCAGAAGCAAAACTGAAAGTGCTGTGGGAGAAGGGTGGCCTATGTCACCTCTGAAACTGGGAGAAGGCTCCGTGGGGCCAGTTTGGGGAGGAACTTGGCTCTAGTGGGTTTCCTCATCCTGGAGGCAGAAGTCAACAGGACAGCCACAAAAACAGCCCAGAGGTAGGGCAGACACTAGCATTGTCTGGCTCATGTTGTCTGAACCATATTCTTCTAAAATCTGGAATTTGGTATCATTTGGGTGTGTCTTTTCATACCATATGCAAGGAAACTTGGATATTTCACCTACCCAGTGAGCCCTTTTAGTAGAAGTAGAACTTTACCCGTGGAGAAGTCTGCAATGTGGACAAGTGAATGCTGTTACGCTGATCCTGCGGAGCCCTTGCTCCCTCTCACTTAGGTCCCCAGCCTTTGCCTGATGAGCAGCTTTGAATCCAGCAGTCCTAACCTCCAGGAATATATGTGTGCTCACGTGAGACAGGTTGGGAGCCTGAGGCCAGTGTAAGCCTGGAGCTGGGAGGGGAAGGGGCAAGGCTTTGGGCTTTCTTGGGCTATGGCTTTGTGGTTGAGGGGGTCTAACTGTGATGGAAAGTCTCCAGCAAAGACTGCTTGAGAGATTCCTGAAGCTCTGGGGGAGGCCTCCCTGCTCCGTGTCTATCCAGCACTCCCCCAGGAAAAATCTCAGATTCTGTTCAGTTAACAGAGGCCTCTTGGATCTTCTTTTGCACACACTTACTGCTATGTTAGGACTCCTGCTGGATCTCAGTCTTAGCCAAGAGCTTGTACAAAGCATAGGGGGTACCTGCTGTCAACCTCATCTGTGACTGAAGGCTGCTGCCAGGTCAGAAACTTGATTTACAGAGTTTTTAAATCCATTGCCTTCAATAGTTTTGTTGGAAGTAGGGAAACTATCCCCAAATCTCTCCAGCTGCTGTCTTTTGTCTCACTCCATCTTCTTTAAGCATCTTCTTCTTGGGCCATGGCTAGAGCCTCCATTCCTCTAGATCAAGGGTTTTGTTTGTTTGTTGTCTTTTTTTTTTTTTTTAACCTGAATCCATGGACTTTGAATGGGATTTAGGGAGTCCATTAATCTAAAATCTGCAGACTTCTCTGTGTATGTCCATTTCTCTAGAGAGAGAGCTTGTATCTTCGTGTAGGCTCTCAGACGGTTCACAATCCCTCATGGACTCAAAGCTGAAAATTTCTGCTATTACTGTACTTGGAGTTTGGCCTGGCCAAAGTGTTGAATTCCAAAGATGACCCTAGGGCTACCCAGCTTACAGGTAGAGGTAGGGCTCTCTTTACTTGGGAGTTTGGGGGTTGTTTTGGCAGCCAAAGGAGTTCAGAAGCAGAGAATATCATGCTAGCTGGGAAGGAGGGAGGAAGGCAGCAGGACTCTTGGGCCTCACAGGGCAGGCTGTGGGTCACGGCAGTGTTAGATGGAGCCCAGAGGCACTCCTTGGAGGGGCTCAGAGGATCTCTCCTGAGGAAGTGAACGCTGCACATCTCCACCCTGGCTGGGAGCCAGGCAGGGTGAGGGGGCAGCAATCAGAAGTTGTGGCTGCCCTGCACTGGGAGGTCTTGGTGGGAATGAAGAGAGTCAAAATGTTGTTCTTCTGGCAAGGAGATGTCAAGAAGGGAAAATCAGAAGAAAGGCAGGGAAAGTGGCAGGAGCCAGATGATGGTCACTCTCAAGCATGTAAGGAAACTCTTGGAGGTTGTAAAGTCAGAAGAAGAACTGCTTCTTGCTGCAAAACAGCGCAAAGGAGGGTGGCAGAGCTCTATCAGTGGAGTTGCTGAAAGCTGGACAGGCGGGAGCCCCAGAAACACGTGTTGGAGGGAGCGCGCCTCCCCTGGCAGGGCCTCTGGGTGGGATGACCTCATCCCTTCCCGTCTCAGTGACTGAGGCTTTATTATTCCAGCCTCTAGGTAGACATTACGCTATACTGAGCCTAAAGGTTAGAGGAAGAGCTGCCTTTGCCTTGGAACTCTCATGGCTCCTGGCGAGGGGCTGAGCGGGAAGGTCCCTGACTGCCTCCCCTATTGCCTGAGAGAACTGAGTTCCTTCCTTAGGGGCCTTCTGTCTCTCCCCCGCAGCCTGTGTCTTCCCTGCTATTTGGGGAAAGGCAGAGACAGGCAGGTCACTCCCCTACCTGCACCAACAGCATTCCAACAGAATTTTCTGCCTTTGCAACTGGTATACACTGCAGGGGCCATCTTAAGAGTGAATATTGCAGGTAAAATAGGGAAAGATGGAAAACCCCAGAATACTGTGTATGCTGGTGGAGACAAAATCTGAGTTTTGCAGTGAATAACTTCATGCCTGTTTCAAAGACCTCCTGAGCCTGGTTTCCATGACAGACTAAGCAGATTTCCTAAGAGTTAGAGGCAGCTGGCAGCTCTCCATGGCTCCCTCACACCTTCCGCCAGGTACTCTCTGAGTTAAATCTGTCAGGATGAGGTCCCCTTGGCAGATCCACTAATTGCGTCCTCCTGGAATCAGTCCAGGATGCCCGGAGTACCTGCCCAAGACTGAAATTCACCTAATTAGGAATAGGCATCTAACAAGGATGGATGACTGGCTTCCCCCCCCCAATAATGGAACTTCTTTTTCGCTGAACTTGGAGGTTACTTGGGGGGATGGAAGAGGAGGGAGTTTGCTGGCTTGTTCACAGGAGAGGGGTCAGAGATGATCTCCCTTCTGGAAAACTCAGCAAAGCCCAGAGAAGAGAGGGTGGCATGACAAGTGCCTTGATAGCTTTCCCACCAGGAACAGCTTCAGAATGTGCAGACAGGCCTTGGACCCTGGTCTAGGATCCGTGTGGAACAGTGAGCCCTCTGCCCGTCTTTTGACCTCTGGTAGTCATGCACTCTGTCCCAGTGCCCTGCACACTGAGGATGTGAATGTGTGGGACTCCCGACCTCAGCCTTATTCTCCTTCCCCAGGGAAGCTGCACCTGATCACATACACTAGATCACATACACTCAATGTCAAACTCTGGGAACAGGAGCCATGGGGCTCATGGGCTTCCATTCTCCTGGTTAGTGATCCCAGGAAGCCCCTCTATCATAGACCCATTGTTGGCTTTAAAAATTGTAAATAGTAGTTATCACCCTGACTCCTTTTGGGGAGAAAATAGGACACAGTTAAGTAAATAACATAGATGGGTAGGCCATTGCATGCAGTTACACATGTAGATGTAGATGTTGGTCTTGTAACCTGATGAGGGGCTGTGTTAGACGTGCTTGTGACTCTGCATCTGGACACCAGGAAGTGTTCTTGGTGACTCCAGTCCAGCGTTTCTCAGCAGAATCACCTGGTGATGCTGGTGAATATGTGGTTTCCTGGGTCCACCCCAGACCCCCTGACTAAAACTTGCGGCTAGAGAGACTCATCCCCAGTAGGTCCAGGCTTTTCCAGTTTTAGAACTTTTGTTTGTGTCTGTCCCAGTTGCTTTCTTCTCTCAGTTCCCACTGCACGGGGTGTCCAGCAGTGATGGACCATGAGGATCCCATGAACCTCACACCCCACATTTAGTTGTCATGACTGTTTTCACCTTTTTGGCTCTGTCTACTAGAGACAGTGAGCCACCTGAGGCCAGGGGTGCACCCTCCAGGCCCTGGACTGGCACTGGGTGTACAGTGGGTGCTCACAGCCCCTTCCCTACAGTTACATCCACCCCAGGGCACATGTTTACGTGTGATGAGCAGCTGGTCTGCAGTGAGTGCTAGGCAAGGGGAAGGACAGTTTGGATTCCAGCTCTGGTTTATTCAGCAAATTAGATCAAGCCAATTTGTCTTGAGCACCCATTGTGTACAAGAACATTTTTGGCTTTGGTAGAAGGTGAGGCATGTTTGTGTAATAAGGATTACCTACTTGGGGAGCCCTGAGAAAAGAATGGTCCTATCTTGGGATTTGAGTCGGAGAGGATGGCTTGATACCATCACAGGCTGAGCCGCTCTGGGTGGACTTCGGCTTGGAGGAGCCATTTCTACCTGACTTTCTCGGGGGCAGTCGTACCAGGGCTGATGCTTCCTGCAAGATCCTGAGTGGTGGTCTCTGGGGTGGGGGTGTTTGTCCATGGCCCAGGTTCTCAGAGCCCGACCCCAGCCACACCCTGGAGGAGCGGGTGGTGCACTGGTATTTCAGCCAGCTGGACAGCAATAGCAGCAACGACATTAACAAGCGGGAGATGAAGCCCTTCAAGCGCTATGTGAAGAAGAAAGCCAAGCCCAAGAAATGTGCCCGGCGTTTCACCGACTACTGTGACCTGAACAAAGACAAGGTCATTTCACTGCCCGAGCTGAAGGGCTGCCTGGGTGTTAGCAAAGAAGGTGAGTGCTCTCCCCTGTGCTCCTGGCCTTTCAATACTTGCCCCCACCCAGGCATGGGACCAAGGGCTCTCTGATAAATGAGATCCCAGGTACTCCTCTGTTCAACAATTATTTGCTGGGAGTGTGCTATGCTTCATGCTAGATGTTTGAGACAATGGTGGAATTGACTGATAAGGTCCCTATTCTTGCACAGAAAACAGAGCTTAAATAAGCACTCACATGAGCTGTGATTGTGTGATTAAGTGCTGTGAGAGTGTGCTAGGGTGGGCCAGGCTACAGTCACAAGTAGATCCATACATCATTGTCCGACACAGTGGAAAATTTTTCTTTCCCATGTAATAGTTCAGCATGGTCGCAGGTTGTAGTGTGTGTGTGTGTGTGTGTGTGTGTGTGTGTGTGTGTGTGTGTGTAGGGGAAGGAGTGGGGCAGGGATTGCTCTGTGCACTCACTCTGGCATCCAGGCTGAGAGTGACTCTGCCGTCTTCATCATGTGGTTTCCGAGGTTACTCTGGGGATCATCTCCATCCTCAGTCAACCAGATGGAGTAGACGTGAAGCGGTGCGTGTGAGGGAGTTGTATGGGCCAGCCCTGGAAATGACACACATTCCTGTTCATAATTCGTTGGCCGGAACTCAGTCACTAGGGAAGGGAACCCAGGAAGAGGACAGCGTGAATTCTAGTGAGCACTAATAAGCTCTGTCACAGCAGGGCAAGTGCAGAGCATTGTAGCAACATATATAGGAGCACCCAAGACACTAAGGGACAGACAGCCTTGGAAAAATTTGTGAAGGAAGCAATGCCTAAACCAGGGCTCAGCAAACAATGGCCTAAATGCTCAATCTAGTCTGTGGCCTGTTTTTGTACAGCCTGTGAACTAAGAATGATTTTTGCATTTGTAAAGAGCTATACGTTTTTTTGAAAGAAGAATATATAACAGGGACTGTACATGGCCCACAAAGCCTAAAATATTTACTATCTAGTCTCTTGCAGATAAATTTGCCAACCCATGGTCTAACCCATTACTGGAAACATGAGTAGGAGATGGCCAAGCAGAGAAGTCAGGAGTGGGAAGAGTGTTCTAAGCCGAGGCAAACGAGGAGTGAAGCTCTGGAGGCAAGGAAACAGTTTTCAATGAGCTGAAGGATGTTTGTGTGACCGAAATGAATATTTTAACAGTGATAGGAAGAGCAGGGATGGTGACAAGAAGCAAGGTGAAGTTGGAGAGTTTTTAAATTCAGGTGAAAGAGTTTAGACTTTATAAGGGTAGTGGAAAGCTGTTGAAGGGGTTCAATCAGATAATTGATAGTATCGGTTTTTCTTAAAAAATTATTCTGGTTTCAGGGTGGGACATGTATTGGAAATGAGCAAGACAGGGTCACCCAATAGGAGGCGTGGCACAGTCCAGGCTAGTGCGATGGAAGGCCAAGTTATGAAAATGCAGCAGGGTAAGGGGGATGGAGAGAAGTGGGTGATTGGAGATCAAGCTGGTTTATGGGGCAGAGGTAGGTTTGTTCAGCTGCAGGCAGGGCTGCTCACTGAGATGAGCAACATGGAAGGAAGAGCAGGTTAGGTGTAGAGGGATGTAGAGGGAGCCCAAGTATGGTTTGGACACGTTGAGTTGGATGCATGTGAAGGATGAGTGACTCTGTAATGCCCGTGAAGGGTTTGAAGATGCAGATTTAGGTGATGCTGACTTATCTGAAATGGAAGCTTTGGAAAAGCTGAGATTTCCTAGGGAAAGAGTTTAGCAGAAGACAAAAAGGCATTTTCCTTGTTCCTCAGTTGTCAGAGTAAACCCAAAGAGTAGCATGGGAAATGGATGGGTTCCTATAGGAACCAGGGCTTGGGACCCACCTTCTCCATGGCCGGTTTCTGGCCTTGGTTCTGAGGCTTACTGGCGTGTGACTTCATCACTCTGGGCATGGCTGTCTGATACGGATGCTTCTCTGTTCCCATAGTACTCTGAGTCTCCAGGACTCAGCAATGTTATGGTTCAAACCCTGCCTCTGCCCCGGTCTCGCTCTTTCACCACATGCGGCTTGAGTGTCCCTTATCCGAAATGCTTGGGACCAGAAGTGTTTGGAACTTTTTGAGATTTTGTAAAATTTGCATTGCACTTACTGGTTGAGCATCCCAAATCCACAAAATTTGAAATACGATATGCTCCAGTGAGCATTTCCTTTGAACATCATGTCAGCACTTAAAAGGTTTTGGATTTTGGAGCATTTTGGATTTCAGTTCAGTACAAATTACTGAACCATTCTGCATTTCAATTTCTTCACCTGCTTAATGGGAATAATGCTAGAGTCTATCTCGTAGGACTGTTGTGCTGATAAAATGGACAGTGAGTGAAAGCATTTCCTATAGTGCCTGAGAAATTGAAGTAATTGAAGTATAACTCAATAGAAGTTCAATATTACTATTCTTCTTCATAAGATGATTGCCTCTCTCAGTAGCACTTACCACACTGTGTTGCAGTTTACTCTTCCGATTACCCCTTGAAGCCAAAAGGATTCTCTCTCTCAATTCCTAACCTCTAGCACAGTACATGGCACCTGGTAGTTCATTAAGTCCTTGTTAAATGAATGAATAAGTGAAGGAATGAATGGATGAGGGGGTTACCTCTTCCAGTGACATTATGCTCTGACACACTTGGAGTTTGTGGTCCTTTCGCAGAGCACAGGCAGATGGCCAATATTAGGAAAAGATCATCCAGTGTTAATGTAGACCCCAGATATACCAGGGGCACTCCTGGGCTGAGCGATGATGCTCTGTACTGACCCTGCCTTCGGCCCCCTTCCTGGGCTGGTAGTTCTGGTCTGCACAGCACACAGAAGCCAAGCAATGGCTGAGTGTGGTGAGCTCAGGTTCACTGAGCTCAGGGACCCCTCCTAGCCTTCCTCTGAAGCCTTTCCAGCTGACATACAGGACCTGACAGAAGTATCCAGAGAACACTGTGAAGTAAAATATAGATTTAGGGATCCCTGATCACCTGGATGTTCCTCCTCAACCCAGACTCAGCTGCGGACAAGTGTTAGTTTCAGTTATTCTCATAGCTTTGCCCACAGAGGCCCCTACGGTGCTTTGGAGTGCAACTGTCATTCTTCTTGGCCCAATGCACCCTCTTGAACCCCCCACTGCAAAGGTAGGACTGTGGAGACCAGAGAGCTTTGGAATTACTGTTCACCCCTAAACACACTGCCTGATTGAAAGTCTGGCCAGAAAGCCCGTGTCTGTGACATGTCTCTGCATGTATATGCACATGCCTCTTTGTGCATGTCTCCGTGGGTAGGCCTGAGTGTGCATGTCCGTGTCTGTACGAGGTCTACACTTATGTCTTTAAGTATGGCTATGTGTGTATGTCTGTACATATGTGTGCATGCATTGTGTATATGTCTGTGTATGTGCATGTGTCTGCATATGTGTGTGTTTGTGTGTGATGGAGTGAGGGAGAGTAGAACATTGAGATAAGAGGAAGAGGGTATGTAGGATTAATCAATGGGGTGGGGTGAAGTGGAGGCTGAGTAGACTTAAAGCCTATGCAGAGGCAGAAAGGATTCCTGTGTCCCCACTCTCCATTTCAACACACACCACAGGACACACTGCTCTGGAGTCATGTAGCCCAGAGCTAGAAGGTTCTATGGGTCTTCTAGTCAATTTTTCAGTCTAGGAGTTAAGGTTAGCCCAGAGAGGGGTAGCAGTTTGCTCAAGGGTACATGTGAGGTACCACCACTGCTGGAGCTTAGTCCATCCTCAGGATTCCTGGGCCAGACTGCTGTCCCCTCCAGGAGAAGGACCCCAGTGTGTTTGAAGATGTTGCCTTGTGTTAGCAGGCCAGTCTTGGTTGCCTGGTGAAGCCAAGGGAGTGGCCAGTGGGGGAGTCTGGGGAAGTGGGGGAGCAGACCAGCCTGGGGGCAGTGTGGGCAGGAGTAGAGGTGTTGCAGGGGATGAGGGTGCCACCAACAACCTGAGCTGGGAAGCCCAGTTTCCAGGCAGGCAGTGCCTGTGGGATGACACTACTGAGAGGCCCAGGAGCCGTGTGGGATACCATGACCGGCACAAGTTGGGGCTGGAGTAAGAGCAGAGGCCCTGAAGTCAGATGGGCCTGGCTTGATTTTAATCCCAGCTCTGCCACTTACCGGATCTGTAATCCTTGGCAAGTTACCTAAACTCTCTAAGCCTCCTTTTCCCCATTTGCAAAGTGGATATGATAGTACCTACCACAACGATTTGGTGAGGATGTAACCAGATAATGCGTGTGAAGAACTTAGCACGATACCTGGTACATAGCGAAGGCACAAAAGAAATTGGTAGCGATAGAGGAACATGTCCAGGGAGTGAAGACATGACTTTCAGAACTGCCCCCTCCATCCCTCTGCTCCGTTGGGTGGCAGAAAAGCCCCTGTGGTCGATGGTGTGCAGCGGCTCAGGAGCAGAGCCTATGCATTGGTCATCCATCCCGTGTTGTGCGGTGCCCTCTGGTGGGCTCTGAGGGGCTTGCATGCTAGGTGAGGGCAGAAGCTGGCTGGGGGAAGGATGCAGAGTTTGAGGACCACTAGAGTTTTGGGTCCAAGGGACTGAATTTTTGGAAATTCCACTTGAACACAGATATTTTACCAACCAGACTCCTCGCTGAGAGCTGAATTCTCTGATAACATGCCTCTTTCTTCACTTTCCCAATTTATAAAGCACCTTCACTGGGATCATTGTCACTGCCCTGTGAGGCAGGTGGGGTGGGGTCTAGTGCCTCCTTTTCTCAGAACTATCAGTTCTTCTTTTGCCTTGTCTGAGGATGCCACCTGCCTGGGGCTCAGGCTTCTTCTCCCTCATCCTCCCTGGTGGCTCAGAGCATCATTCTGGAGGTGGCTAGCTAGGTTGGAATTCGCTTTGCCACGTGGAAGCTGTGCCATCCTGGGTGGGTTGCTTCATATCTCCAAGCCTCAGTTTCATCATCCTAAGATGGAGATAATTGTATCACTCTCAAATAAAGTCGTTCTGAGGATTAACTGATAGGACTTAAGTAACAGGATTAGCACGTAAGCCTCCATGAAAAAGAGCTGGTTACAGCTAGCTGTCCATTTTGCTTCACACGTCTCAGCCTGGTGAGCAGGAGTGCTGTGCACTTCCTTTTTAGATGTGCTGACTTTTCTACTCAGCAAGGAGAGAAGCGGCTGCTGGAGGGAGCGGAGGAAAGGTGGGGTTTGAAGTCAGCAGCCTGGTTCTGCCACTTCCAACCTGCCTGCCTTGGGGCTGTCACCTTCTTTCAGAGTTTGTGTCCTCCTCTGTAAAATTGGATAAACCGCTATCCACCCCGGTATCTACCCCACGCCCACTCCACCCCATGTCCACGCTCTCTTTCTCTAGTTGTAAGGAATATTGGCGTAACCCAGGGGATGTGGAGCTGTGGCTCACATGACCAGTGGGTGGGCTTGGGTTCTGCAGCACTGTACACTCCTCAAAGTCCTTTCTCCTCCTCCATGAATTCAGTGGATCCTCCAGGCAATTCTGTGAGGGAGGCAGAGCAGAAGCCGTGCAGCTGTGGTTCTAGCTCCCAAGTTCTAGACCAATCCAGAGAGGTTTAGGGGCGTACACAGAGTCACGTGGCCCTAAGCATCTCAGGGCGGGCCCAGCTCTTGATGTGCTTGCCCCATCTCCCTGCTCCTCTACAGGAAACCAGGTCCTGCTGGAGCAGGCATGGAAGTTTCCACAATGGCTCAGCCCCCCGTGGGGAGAGGTGGGTGTCAGCAGAATGAGCCTGGGACTTTGTGTAAGTCACTCATCTGCTCCGAGCCAATGCTGGATTCCTTCTACCTCCGACATTCTGTGACTTGGGGAACCAAGGCCTGGGACGGTTCTGCCCAGGTGCATCAGCACCAGAGCCCTTCTTAGTGGATAGCTGAGGGATTGCAAAGAGGTGCCCAGCAGGAGCCAGGCCTTATGGGAAAGGGACATTGCCTGAAGGCGTTGGCCAGTAATAAGTTCACCTGGGCCATAGACACCCACAGAGCAAAAAGCAGGGCCAAACAAACTCTTTGCTCTTTCCCAAGTTTGCTCTTTATTCTGGGGGCCAGAGGGGACAGGGAGCCAGGATACGGGAGAAGGTGCCAGTTCTCTGGGTCAAGGCCACTCAGTGTCACATGTTCCTGGTTTGTTGCAGATGGTAGCCTTGGTACAGTTTCCCCCAGGGAGAACGAGCAGGCATGAACCCGCTCAGTAAGTTGCCCCTTTCTGGGCTCGCCAGGGGTGGAGGGATTGGCCAGGTGATTTAGGCTCCCATTTTCAAGTTGTTTGCTGAGGACACGGGAGAAATATTGGGTCAGTGCCCAGGGGATTCTGCCATCCCCACCTGTAAACAAACCCCTGCCGTTTCCACCCCAGCCCCAGGCTGAAAGTCTGGCATGTGAGAGTAGTGTGATTTGAACAGAGTGCACACCCTGCAACCCACACTTCCTAGACAAAGCCTCGTTCTCTCCAATGCCAGACTTATTTCGGTTGCCATGGTGGTACCTCAAAGTGGCAAAGGACAGGCTGGTAAAAGATGCTCATCTGCAAGTCCAGGTGACCTGTGCCCTACCTAGCCTCAGAGCTGACAGCAGGTGGAGAAGCTGCACTTGTGGGGAAATTGATGGACATAGTTGGATTTCTCACAATGTTTTTGTTTTTTGCATTCTCCTTCCTCCTCTCAGTAGGACGCCTCGTCTAAGGAGCAGAAAGCCCAAGAGCAGGTGGAGAGTCCAGGGAAGCAGGATGGACCACCAGACACCTAACCTTCAGCATTGCCCATGGCCTGGCCACATCCCATGTAACATAAGTGGTGCCCACCATGTTTGCACTTTTAATAACTCTTATTTGCGTGTTGTGTTTTTGGTTTCATTTTAAAACACCAATATCTAATACCACAGTGGGAAAAGGAAAGGGAAGAAAGACTTTATTCTCTCTCTTATTGTAAGTTTTTGGATCTGCTACTGACAACTTTTAGGGGTTTTGGGGGGGTGGGGGAGGGTGGTGTTGGGGCTGAGAAGAAAGAGATTTATGTGCTGTATATAAATATATATGTAAATTGTACAGTTCTTTTGTACAGGCATTGGCATTGCTGTTTGTTTATTTCTCTTCCTCTCCCTGCTGGGGGTGGTGGGCGCTCTGGACACATAGTCCAGCTTTCTAAAACCCAGGAATCTATCCTGGGCCTACTAAACTTCTGTTTGGAGACTGACCTTTGTGTATAAAGACGGGAGTCCTGCAATCGTACTGTGGACTCCACGAGTTCTCTTCTGGTGGGAGGACTATATTGCCCCGTGCCATTAGTTGTCAAAATTGACAAGTCACTTGTCTCTGGGCCTTGTCCAGGGAGGTTGGGCTAAGGAGAGTTGGAAACTGCCATTGGAGAGGAAGGGAGTCCAGATCCCATGGATAGCCCACACAGGTACCGACTCTCACAGAGTCCATACGTTCCTGCTCTCCAGATCCCCAGAGGGCCCAGCGTTGGTGGATACACCAGTATCTTACTGACCCTCTGAGCAAATTATCCACAAAGAATTGGCATTACGCCACTCAAAACGTTTTCATCCATGCTTAGCATCTACTCTGTATAAAGCATAAGAGGGGAGGCAAAGAAGAAAAAGACACACAACAGGACCTTTTAAAAAGTAAGTGTTTAATATCTAAGCAGGGGAGGGGACAGGACAGAATGCCTACACTGAGGGATGTGGCACCAACAGGGAAACTCTTCACCTCCCTGCAGACCTACCAGTGAGGCTCCCAGAGATGCAGCTGTCTCAGTGCTAGGGGCAGATTGGGTATGACCTCTCCTCTCCTCCATCTCCTGCTGTTGTCTCAGTGACTGTCACAGGCCTGGGTGGGTGGGTTGGGGGAGGTGCCAGTCACCTTGTTGGTAACACTAAAGTTGTTTTGTTGGTTTTTTAAAAACCCAGTACTGAGGTTCTTCCTGTTCCTTCAAGTTTTCTTACGGGCTTCCAGGCTTTAAGCTAATTCCAGAAGTAAAACTGATGTTGGGTGTCCTATTCTGCCTCCCTCAGAAGGGCCGGGGTGATAACCCGGCTACGGGGAAATCCTGGCCCAGCTTTCCACAGGCATCGCAGGCGTCTTCCCGGGATTGCAGGATGGGCTGCCCAGCCTTCTGGTCCGAGGCGCAGCTCCCTCTGCCCAGGTGCTGTGCCTATTCGTGTGGCCTTCAGGCAGAGCAGCAAGTGACCCTTAGTGCCCCTTCCCATAAGCAGCTGTGGTGGCAGTGAGGAAGGTTGGGTAGCCCTGGACTGGTGCCCTCCTCAGATCACCCTTGCAAATCTGGCCTCATCTTGTATTTCAACCCAACATCCCTATAAGTACCTCCACCTTGGCAGACAGTGTATCCCGTTCCAGGTCTGGAAGGCATTGGCACCACAAGCCACTGTCCCTGTGGGAGGAACTTTCTCGGGACAGGATCTGATGGGGTCTTGGGCTAAAGGAGGTCCCTGCTGTCCTGGAGACAGTCCTAGAGGTTGTCTCAGGAATGACTGGTGGCCCCATCCCAACGTGGAAAGGTGGGAAGGAAGTCTTCTCCCGTTAGCCCCAGTGAGAGAACTCAACCTGCTGGAGCTGAGTGGGCCTTGCATGAGACCCTGGCCCCACTTTCAGGCCTGGAGGAAGCATGTGCATGTGGAGACGGTGCCTGCCTGTAGATGTTTGGATCTTCGAGATCTCCCCAGGCATCTTGTCTCCCACAGGATCATGTGTGTAGGCAGTGTTGTGTGGTTTTCCTTTGTGAAGGAGAGAGGGAAACTATTTGTAGCTTGTTTTATAAAAAATAAAAATGGATAAACCTTGGTGGCTGTTGCCTCTTTCTTTGGGTGGCTTCCTTTAATGAAAAGGTTTTACTTCCTAGAAAGCTGAGTTCATTTCCCTGGCCTAGGTGCTCTCCACTTCCATCCAAGGACATCTGAGTGAGGTGCTGCCAATGATGAACCTAGGAGGGGACCCGGAAGTGGCCACTGGGCGGTACTGCACTTAGAGAGGGGACTCCCTTGCTGACAGTGTTTGTGCACTCTCTGTAATTGTTCCTCTTACCTCCACCCTCATGGGATGCCCCTCTCTGACTGCCATTCCCTTCTTCTCACTGGAATGTAGGGAATGTTGCTGGCAGAACTTTGGGGGCAGGGCTGGGGGAGGAGCCTATTCCATGGCTTCAGGCTGTTGAAAGTGAGTGCATTGCCATCATTCAGAAGACAAGACCCCAGACTGAGAGGTAGCCATAGATGGCGAGCAGACTCCCAGTGGAGTTTTTCAGTCTGTGCCCCAGTTTTGTGGGGTATCTGTTCTGGCTGAGGCTGCAGGTCTGGTTTGCAGAGCTGGAGAACTCCCGAACAAGGATTGGCAGCAGGGGTGGAGGCTCTAGGTTTTCTCCTGCATGACCAGCCTCTTTGCCTTTTTCCCTCTCTGGACACACAGTTGTCCCTGGAAATGACCTCCTCAACCACCCCTTTGAGAACCTTCTCCAGATACCTTGTGCCACACTCTGCCCCCTTGTCTTTGCAGGTGAACAGAAGATAATTCCCCTTGTAAAACTCTCCTCCAGCCTTTTCTCTAGTTAAGCTTTCTTGGGACAGAGTCTACGCCCTGAATGTGGTCACACAGGCCCCTCCTCGTCCAGGGCTGGTCCTTTGTTGCAGCTCAGAAAAGAGGACAGGTGGTTCACGGCACGCTTACCATGTGCCAGACATTGCCTGCTGCATATACAGGCCCTGTCATATGTGTGTAATACCACAACCCAGTGACTCTTGTTCCTGTTTCTCAAGTGTGGACCCAGACTCAAGAGTTCAGTGACTTGCTGGGGTCACCCAACTGGAAAGGCGGAGCGGGAATTATGCTTAGATTTTCTGACTCCAGGCCTGGAGCTCTGCCTACTCCTCGGCTACCTTCCTTGAAGGGTTAGAACTGCAACCGTCTCCTTCCTGTCCAGCTTGGGCCCTGGTGGGAGTTCCATCCAGCAGTAAGTGCATTTTTTCCCCAGAACAGTTAAGGTCTTATTAAAAGCCACCACTTTGCTGAAGCCTGTACAGGCTTTGGGGATTTGGGGAAGAGAAATAAGGCAGGCACTTGTTCCTGCAGGGAGGTACTTATCCCTCACTGGGAGCTTTGGGGTTGACCTTGCCTCCAGCAGAGATCCCCAGCCTGGCATGGGAAGGGGCAGGTCTGAGCTCACACTTGACTGCAGGGCAAGCTGCAGGCCCCTTCTGCCTTCCCCTGCATTCACAAGGACAGTAGGACCAAGAGTCAAGGAAAAGTGCAAAATAGATCTATCCTGTTTCTTCCTCCACCTGGAGATTCGTGAGCTATGCTTAGCCTCTGTGGGGTGGGGAAGACTGGGGACATTTTTAGTCAGGATGCTGAGAAGTAATTTCCGCTGGGGCCGGGCATCTTTTCAGGGGTGCTGTGATGCCAACAAAAAAGGGGCCCCAGGCCCATCCTTACTCCTGGTCCCCAAAAGGATCCAAGTGGGATGGGAAGCTGGTAGCACCAACCTCCTTGTAGATTAACAACAACAACAAAACACCAAAAAATAAAAAAAGCAAAACAACAACAAAACCAAAAACTAAAAAACCAAACAAAAACTAAAACAAAAAAATACCTAGATCGCCAGGCTGTTCATCTGGCCATTTACTCCCAAGTTCCTGAATGACCTGCAAGGCCACAGTTGTGCCCACCGAGGAGGCTGAAGACTTCCCAGGCACCCTGACCTTCTGGTCTTTGGCGTTAGGCCTTTTTCTACTACACAGGTGGAAATAGGTGAAGCTTGATCTTTTCATGCAGCTCTGCCGAATCAAGCTCTCAACCCTAGGATCTGGATCAACATTCCACTTTGTGTGCCTTTCATGAGTTGATAAGGAAAAGGGCCATTACCTTGGTTCCATGCCTGCCTACTCCTGCAAGTGTCTGTGCTACTTATGGGACACAAGTCTCTCTTGTCATTTTTTGTCAAGTCTTGGTGGGGCGCTCTGGCCAAGTCCTTCTATTCTTCTACGCCACCTGTAGATGGCTGCTCCCTCTCCCGCTCTGCACTGTCCCTTTTTCCTCTGTCAGGATGCACTCTGTGAAGGCTGTCTTGCCCGTATCCTCCTAGCCAGAGCACTAACTCTAGCTACTGGTCGATGGTCCTGTATGTGGCACCCCAGACCAGACCTGTCTACAAGTTCAGGGCAACCCTGAGAATTCACACACTTGATGGTCACATACACTGCATACTTGGATGTGGTCTCTCCACACGATGATGGACACGTTGCTCAACTGCTTATAAGACTCAGTCAGGAGAGACCAGTATAAGCCACAGTAAATACACCCTTCCCAACCTCTGGCTCAAATCAGAAAGGTGTTTTTCTCACTGCTGCAACACAGCAGTGAGATGAGGGTAATGTACTCAGCGCCGTGCCTGGTACAAAGCTGCAGCTCACTATCTGTCAGTCATCTTCCTCCTCCTCTTCCTCCTTTTTATCATCAGTGAGTGTTGGCACTGGGAGGAGCCTGAACAATCACCTATTCTAATGGTTATACATGAAAAATCTAAAATCTCTATAGATAGGTGAAGTGGTCATCTCCAGGTCAAACACTTAGCTTGTGATGGAACCAGAATTAGAATTCACTTCTGTCAACTCCTAATTTAGCATTCTTTTTTTTTTTTTTTTTTTTTTTTTTTTTTGAGATGGAGTCTTGCTCATCGTCCAGTCTTGCTCATCGCTGGGATTACAGGCGTGAGCCACCGCGCCCAGCCTAGCATTCTTAATAGCGATTATTTTGCTACACATTTAAAGAGGCATATAGCATATATAAATGAAAAATTCCATTAAATTATGGAAAAAAGTGTGTCTACTGAGATGTTGAGTAGCTCACTGTATCAGATTCTAAAAAGTGAGTTGTTTAGGGAAAGGTATAATGAAATATACCTGATAAGGCAGTGAAATGAGGTAGAGAGAGCCTGATGGGATGCACATGCCATTGCAAAAAGCATTATGATGCGGGCTGCATGATGGAGCTGTAACTTCCAGAGGAAAGCTAGAAATGGAGGAACGGATTAATAGCAGCAAAATCACACGGTCTGGCAGGAAAGGCAGGGCCACTGGAGAGAGCACCTACTACAGGAGTCTTCAGCCTGGTTTTGCTATGAACTAGCTCTGTGTCCTTGAGCCATTGGCTTCACCTCTCTGGGTCTCCTCAGTGTTTTTGCCCTGGAGTTCTCACTGTATGTCAGACATTTTGCTAAGCCTGCTACCTCATGAAATCATTGCAACAACTCCATATGGTGTGCAGAAATCTCCTGCCTGCCCCTCTGGAGCCATTCTTTCCCCCATTCTTCACCTGCTGTTGCTCTGCCCGGGGGACTAACTTTTATGCATGGCATCAATGGAGTTCTTGTGCTCTCTGGATGACCAGGAGTCCAGTGGGAGATGGGAGAGTGGGAGGGGAGGGAAGACAGGGTGTTATTCCTTGTAAGGTTGCCTTGAGCTGGCTGTGTTTTTTGACTGAAAGATATCACTCCTTTCTAAGAGGCCTATCTACCTGATTCTCTCTCCTTCTCAGTTCCTGAAACCTCTCCTCCCCTGCCACTTGGGCCTAGGAGGAAGCAAACTCGTAAAGTGGATCTCTGGGTTTGGGTTGGTCATGAGCAGCTCAAGGATAACTTCCTTGATGAGGGCAAATAGGACCCAGGTAGTTCACAGTAAACGGTGGCATCATGAAGACTCAAATTATCACTGAATGGGGTAGTGAATAAAGTGGAGGGCAAGGTGCTGGGAGATCAAGCAGTTCTAATACTTTGTTACTAGGGCAACTGCAGTATTTTCAAAAATTATGGCATCACCTGATTCTTTGCATGACCCTAGAGAACATACATGGGGAAAAAGACAAATTAAAAGCTATGACTATGCACAGGGAGAACTGGAAGTCCTCCCAGGAAACTTTAAAGGAGTCCCTCCTCTCCTACAGCTGCAGGGACCATAGGGATATGGACCAAACCCAAGTTGCAGCACTAATTAAATGCCGGACCCCATCAGGACTCTTCAGGACACGAGCAGGGAAGGAGTAACACCAAATAACATATGACTTAACCTACCCGTGTAGAACTGGGTACCTTTCCCAATAAATTATATAATTGAACTTGCTCAGAAATATTCCATTATAAAATGGAAATCATATGTATATAGGGAAAACAGCCCATTCATGTCAAGAAAGCACCAGTAACCCACACAAACAAGCGATTTTGACTCCTGTGGTAACTCCAGGTAACAGCTTTGCTGCCTTTCCCTCAACCATATGTTGACTTCATGGGGAATTCCCTGTGACCAGTGAATAAATGAGAAAAAAGCATGAACCTATTTCTGCACAGTATGCCAGCACCAGCCAGAAGCAGACAGCGTCGTCTGTAACCTTACTCACAGGAGACCATCAAAGACTGTGGTGGATGGAAATTTTCCCAGTGGACAGAACTTCAGGCAGTACATTGAACTGTCCACTTGGGCCTGAATCATGGATCTACACCAACTCATGCAGTGGACGATGGGTGACTGGCTCACTGAGGACTTGAAGCTAATTGGTGGCCAGAAAAATTAGGAATTTAGGAATTCCATGTGTGGAATGGGCCCTGTAGTGTGAAGATATAGTGCCCCATACAAATGCCTATCTGAGAGCAACCATAGTGGTAGACGTTCTCCATACGACTCATGCTGTCATGAGTCATGACTTATGCTTTCATTCATATTAGTTGGCCCCTCTCTCTAGCCACCCTGATGCTGGCTCAGTGGATCCATGAACAAAATGGCCTGTCAGCAGGGATGGAGGCTGTACTTGGACTCAACAGCATGGCTGTCCTCTCACCAAGGCCCATTTGGCTACTGCCACTGATGAGTGTATGACCTGCTCACAGCAGAAGCAACTGATAAGCCATTGATGTGGCAATATCTCTCAGGAAGGCCAGCGGGTTATATGGTGTCAGATTGATTTCCTTGGACAATCGCCATTATAGAAAATGTAGCAGTCAGTCTTCACAGAGGATAGACTCATATTCTGGGTATGAATTTGCCTTTCTTGCCCATAGTGTTTTCACTAGGGTGTCTGTTTATGGACTTTGAATGTTTTATCCATCGCAATGATATCTTTCACAACATTGTCTGACCTGGGTCACTGGTCTTACCACTTTTCCCATTACCCAAAGGTGGAATGACCTGATTCAGGCTCAATTATAGCATCAGCTAGAAGATAATACCTTGTGATATTAAGATGCTATCATACTGAATGCAGTATATGCTGTAATTGGGGGCCAATATCTAGTGCTATCTACCCATAGAAGGGATCATAGTTCTGGACACTAAGGGGTAGAGATGGGTGATGCCTCTCGTTATTATGCCTAATAACCCACTTGAAGAATCTTACTTTCTGTTTCTATAGCTTTGGTCTCAGCAGGTTTGGAAGTCCCAATGACCATTGGAGAAATGCTTGCACCAAGGAAGACTTCTGGTTCTGATGAATTAGAAGTAAATACTGCCTCCTAGTGATTTTGGGTTCACTGAAATGGTGAGGTGAATGTCCTAATTACCTGGGGGAAATCGGGTTGCTGTTGCATAAGGAGAATATGAAGTACTGGGTTTGCAATGTGGGAATTCATCTGATGTACCTTTTCATACTCCATTGCCCAAAAGTACTGGTCAACTGAAAACTGAGCAACATGCCAAGAATTCAAATCTTGTGGGAATGAAAGTTTGGGTTATCTGACCAAGGAAAGAACCTCATCTAACTGAGATGCTGGCTAAGAGTAAAAGGAATAGAATGGCTGGAAAATATGGCAGCACGACGGAGTAGAAGGTGCATGTAGACAGTCCATCTCTTACTAACTCTGTAAGACACAATATTTTAGGGTGACCAACTGTCCCAGTTTTCCAGGACTGAGGGACTTCCTAGGACACAGGACTTTCAGTGGTAAAACCAGGAAAGTCCTAGGCAAACCAGACAAGTTATCCTACTTATGATCTGTGCTTTCTCCTTCACTACCCTGACAGTAAGTAATAACTGTCTTACCTACCCAGCAGGTGCATATGAAGATAATGGTCAATCTAGATATTAAGCCCAGCTCTGCCACTTACTTGTGGAATGACCTTGGACAGATGACATAACTTCTCACAAAGCTTCACTCTCTTCTTCAGGCCCACCATTACCTAACTTACTTATTAGCATTAATGAACTCCTTTGGCCTGCTGCGTCTTCCATGTCACCCTTTCTTTGACACCAAACATGTCTGCCTCTCTTCTCCACTGTGTCTAGAGGCTCACCTGACTTGGAGGTTCTGGTGTCCCTTGACCATCTCTCCAAATCTTAATACTCAAGTTTAACATTTCTAGGGTGTATGGAAGGTGCTAAACACTGTGGCAATTGATTTGAGAATGGTTTGTTTAATTGTTGCAAAACTGTATTTTTGGATTAGGGAACTGAAGCTCAGGGAGGCAGTCAATTGTTTAAAATTCCACAGGAGGTCAAAATAGTAGATCTGGGCTTCAAACCCCACAGAACGCTGGAGACAAGCATCAACATGCAAAGGCCAAAATGCAATACTTCAAGCCTTGATCCATAGCAGGTGTCATGTGTACAAACGGCCTCAGGACCGGACTCGTCACATGAATAAGAGACATGGGTTGGGTAAGAACTCTAGCAAACTGAGAGAGTAAACACTGTGTACATAGATAGGGTGGCCACTTAGCAGCTCCACTGGATTTGTGGCCTCATAGGAATGCCCACCCAGTGTGGCCAGAGAATCCAGATTTTTACACAACATGTTTCTGTTTTAAAACATTGACAACTATTCCAGTTTTGAAAAAGCACTGTAGGAATCAAGCACATCAAGTCTGCTGGCCACCAGGTTTTAACACCTGCCCCCTAGTCATGGAAGGAGAAATTGATTGAGTAAGGACTCAGTCAGAGGTGATGATCATAGCAAAAAACAAAAACAAAAACAAACAAACAAACAAAACACAACAGTTATCATGCACTGTAGAAGCAATCCCACTGATGTAATTTGCAGTTTGTAAAGATGACAGAATGACAACCACTCCCATTGTGTTTTTGCTGAGGTAGAAGCTAGAAAGAACTTGAGAAACAGCAGAAAGGACTAAGATTAGAAATCAGAATCTAAAGATTTGAGGTACCAGAATAGTTTACCTTGGGCTACACCTCCTTTCTAGATTTTTAAGGAAGAATGATGCAATCCCATTTCTGGGAATATATTCAAAGCAAATGAAATCAGCATCTCGAAGAGGTATCTGTATATGCATGTTCAATGCGGCATTCTTCAGAATAGCCAAGATTTGGAAATAACCCAATTGTCTGTCGATGGATGAATGAGTAGAGAAGTTGTAGTGTGTGTGTGTATGTGTACGTATGTGTATATGCACACACACACAATATGCATATAATGGAGTATTAATTGGCCTTAGAAAAGAAAGAAATTCTGCCACTTGTGACAATATGGATGAAGCTGTAAGACATTATGCTACGTGAAATACGCCAGACACAGAAAACACAACTACAGCATGATTTCACTTATACATGGAATCTACAAAAGTTGGAACTCATAGACACAGAGTGTAGAAGGGTGGCTATCAGGGGATGGGTCGGGGAGAGAGGAAGCTGTTGCTCAAAGAGTACACACCTGTGGTTATAAGAGGAACAAGTTCTGGAGACCTAATGTCCAGCATGGTGACTATAGTTAATGACAATGTGTTGAGTACTTGAAATTTGCTAAGAGAATAGATCCTAAGTAGTCTCATCACAAAAAAGGGCAACTATATGAGGTGACAGATATGCTATCCAGTTTGATTGTGGTGACCATTCCACAAAGTAAACAAATATCAAAACATCATAATTGTAGACCTCAAATATATATAATTTTTATTTGTTGGTTACACTTCAGTAAAAGTATAAGAAAAAAGAAAAGAGAGAATAATGAATTACCTTCAAGTTTACTAGTAAAGGCTGATCTTAGTTTTCATAAAGTCAGTTTGACTTCCCCTCTCCTTTGTTCCTTCCTGAAAATGCCATAAATGCCATATGACACACCTACCAGGGCCGTGTTCCAGGAGTCTTTTTTGAATTCCCTTTGCCAAGAAGATGTCTTTTGAATCACCCCCTCCCTGGGGCCAGATGACACTCCATCAAAAATTGTAATCAGGCTCCTTAATCCAAATCACTTTATCACAGTTAAATTTCTCTTTTGGAAATTTCCATCAGTCTGCCCTTGGCTTTTACTGGCACATCGACCATTCAGGTGCCCCCAGAGGAAGCGCCTAGCTTAGTTAGAATGGAGACAAAGGAGAGGTGGAGGGAACTGTGGGAGGGTGAGAGAACCGGTTGCTGACTGGCTTCTCTCGCCTTCCCTCCCCGGACCCTGGCTGCCTCTCTAGGGAACATTCTGTCGCTGGCTAGATCCAGCTTCCTCTAAGTCTCATTCTTTGTTCTGGTGTTTGTCGCAAGGGTTCATAATATTCTGGGAAGAGCTTGAATTTGGAATCAGAAAACCTGTGTTTGTGTCTGCCTCTTACTATCTGCATTCTCCTGGGAAATCATCTAACCTCTCAGAACTTCGTTGATAAAATAAGGGTATCTACCCCTTGTGGTTCTTATCAGACTCAAACACATGTATATGAAAGGCTTTTTCTAAACCACAAAAATCCACATAGACATAGGTCAGATTGCTCTTGGCCATCGATAGTAAAAATATCTATCTTTAATCACAAAGGGGAGTGTGGCAGAGGCAAACATTCAAACACATTTCATCCTTTTGCAGTATAGAATGGTCAGTGGGAAGTGGCTGCCCTGACAAGGATAATATCTCCTAGTCTCCGTTGCATGTGAGTAGGTTGAAGTGACCAGCTTTTACTAATAAAAAAATATGAGTGAAAGTAATGAGTACTACTTCAAAACCAAGGTAGTCAGAAGTGTGTGTGTGGGCTTTTTCTAATTTTTGTTCCATCTACTGCTAGACGAAGAACACTCCAGGGCCCCAGAGGCTGACAGAGTTACAAAATAGAAGGAAACTGAGTCCCTGAATCATCACATGGATGAAAGCCACCTGCTGACCAAGAACATCTTTATTGGATTATTACAGGAGTGAGAAATAAAATTTTATCCTGCTAAGGCATTGAAATATTGGGGTTTATTTATTACAGCAGCTACCATTGCCTTAATGATAAATGAGCCAAAGAGGTGGGCATGTTGTGGCTATCACTAAGAAGTGCTGAAAATGAACACATGCACAATGGCTAACAACGTCTTCTTCATATTGACTAATACATAGGCCATAGGGCCAAGGAGTTGCAAAGGGGCATCTGCAATGGTATGTCAATTAAGGTAGCTGGGCAGTTTGAGTGTGTGCATGCACGTGTGCATGCATGTGTGCACACGCACACACACACTGCTTTTGTGTATATTCTAGGACCACAATATTAAGCTAGAAGTAATTGGCTTCAGAGGTCTTTTATGAAAACCTCACTTATAGTTCAGGAAATTGTGATCCAGAGAGAAGATGGATCCAAAGAGAAGAGGGATTGTTAGTGGGGGCATCTAAACTAGTACCCAGGGCTTCAGATTCCTGGGATGCGTTCCTCAACTCTCCTCCTATTGTTCATTCCATCTCCTGTTTTGACAAAGCCTAACACCTGGATAACCCAGAAAGGACTCAGAAAATGGTAGTGATGATGGGCACAAATGGATTTTGTGATTTTGTATCTACCATTTAATCTGCTAAAAGACTTTTTTTTTTTTTTCATTTTTAACTTAGTGACTGGCAAAAAAAACTGAATGAGGCTTTTAGTCCAACCTCTTTCCCTGCCTGCTTTTTGTGCTAATCTGTTACACTCACAAATCCCATTGACATCTCGTTCTCAGGTTCCATGGTAGGAATTGTGTTCCTGATGCTGCTTTCTCAGCCCCATTTTTGGCCATAAGTTTAAGCCCAGGACCCTATTGCAGACAACTTCTAAACCTCAGCAGAAGGCACAGTGGGGCCACAGTTAGGATCCACCTACCCTTAGCCTTCCTCTTGACTTCTATCCTAGCCATGCTGACTGCTGCCATTCCATGACTGTGCCATGTCATGCTTTATGCGCGTGCCTTTGAATGTGCTGTTCACTTTTTGTCCATCCTTCAGTATGAAGCCCCTCACCAAAGTAAATCATGATTTCATCTTCCTTCGAGATCCTACTTACCTGTTACATTCTCTGTGAAGTCTTTCCCAATTCTTCCAGGCTGAGTTAATGTTTCCTTCCGTTGTGTTCCCATGGCACTCTGTTCAGGTCACTTTTAGAGTGCTCAGGGCATAGGACTGCCATTGGCATTTGCACTTTGGTGTCCACATGCATCATAAACCCCTTCCCATCACTTGGCTTTCAGAAGGGGCAATAGCACCTACAATGTGATCATCACCCTCCTCTCCACACCTGGGTTGTTTGTACCAAGAGCGAACATTTGACACAAAGCACCCAATCCACAGGCACCCCAACACTGTGACTGCCTTCTACAAAGGATTCTGCCTTCTCAGAATGGCCCTCTGGAGATGGAGAGTTGGCCATATTCTCTTGATTGAGAATTTGCACTCAGAGGAAAAGAGGGAAGTTCCAGTTCATTGTGGTGACCAAAGCTGTGAGATCATGATATAATGTCAGGGCTGGTGACTGTGCTGGGCTGTGTGTAAGAAAATAAATCAGAGGAAGCACCTTGGGAGATAAAAGAAGAAGATGGGCCCAATGGGCAGAAGGAAGCAAGGGTGAGAGAGACCAGGTGGCCTGGGGAAGGTGGGGAGAGTGGGCTCAGTTCCTGATGGCTTTCAGGCTCCTACAGCCTGGCGGCTGTGCCTCCTGCCTTGGGTTCCACAAGATCCCCCCACCAGGCCTTCGCAGCATTGCCCCATTCTTTGAACAGGTTTAGTGGGCTTCTGGATCACTTCCCTCATGTAGACTGTGAGATTTTTGTTTGTTTTGTTTTGTTTTAGACAGAGTCTTGCTCTGTTGCCTAGGCTGGAGCGCCGTGGCACAATCTCAGCTCACTACAACTTCTGTCTCCTGGGTTCAAGCAATTATTGTGCCTCAGCCTTCTGAGTGACTGGGATTACAGGCATGTGCCACCATGCTTGGCTGGCTAACTTTTAAAATTTTTAGTAGACCTGTTAGCCAGGCTTGTCTTGAACTCCTGACCTCAAGCAATCCACCTGCCTCTGCCTCCCAAAGTGCTGGGATTACAGGCATGAGCCACCATGCCCAGCCTAAACTGTGAGTTTCTTGAGGTCAGGAACTATGTCTTGGTCTTCTTTGTATCACCAGAGTGTCATTCAATATATTCAACATGCTCCTTAATTGTTTGTTGAATGAATGATGAATAAATGAATGAGTGAAGACATGTCTGTTGGTAATAGGTTCAGGGCATTGTTTTCCTAGCTGGAGTCTGGCACGGCCAATGCCTTTCTGATACAGAAACCTCCTTCCTCCATAACTACCACAGCTCTTATTACTACTTACATCTTCCAACTTCGCAAAGTTCAGGTTTTGACAAGTGGCTTTTTCCTGAAGTACTTTTGCTTAAAATATACTAGGTTTGACACATTGGCACCTGAGTGTGAGGGGTGGTGACACCTTGACCTGAGTCACGTCTCCTCAGAAGAAGCCCACTGTGGCCCCCTGGACCTTCCACTGAAGAAACACAGGGAGAAGCAAGCTGTATGTAGAGAGATATAAGTATAGCTTTTATTTTTTTTTGAACCAACCCAACATTTCCACTGGCAACTGTCAACATAGCTTATGACATGAGCACTGTTTCTTTTTTAGTTATTTTTTTCTTAAAAAATGTGTTTAAAATTAACAGGTGTTTTTCAATTTCTCCCCCCCTTAGAAAATGTATTTATGTCAATGCAGAAAGCCTAAAGATCCGTGGGCAGTTTCGTGATGACATCTTATGTCTGTTTATTTGCGTGTATGTGTGTGTGTGTGTTAAAGCCAGGTCCTTCCCACATTTGTTGGGAAAAGGTCTGTAGGGCACAGAGATCTCTTTCTCTAAAAACTCAGGCTCCACAGGATGATGACAACTAAGATTCCTCTTCCTGGAGCAAGAACTACCCCATAGGCTGGAAAAAGAGCTTCATGAAGTTTAAAACAAGCAGGAACGTGGGAGAAATGAAGAATTCCAGTTCCTATCTTGTAAAAATGCTTTCCTGTGTGACCTGAGGGACCAGGAGAGGTGAAGGGAGCCCCTTGTTCTCTTATAAAATCTCTAAGTTTTTACACTACTTCAAGAAATATAGTCAGCCCTCTTTGTATAGAGCATTAGGAAGCAAGAGAGTGGTGAAGGTGACATTTCTCAGGCACATTGACATTTAAAATACAAACTTTTCACTTAAATCTCTCACTGGTTGGATAGCTCTTTTCTCCTGCCTCAGGTACAAAGTCAAAGATACTAAGAAGGGCTGAATCCCTTTTGTTCTTCCAGTAGCCCTTTGTCATCACACACCATTCCTATTTTTGTCCCGTCTCTCCTACTTGGTGGGTCTTCCTGCAGAAGGATACACAAGTGGACATGGACACGGTAAGACACACAGAACTGGAAAGACTTGGGCAAAGAAGGACAATTGCTTTTTGTATTTGACTTGATTCAACATAAGTATAAAAAGCTCCTCCTGCTCCAGTTGAAGCTCCTGTAAGATCTTTAGTACCCTGCATGGGTGAGTGAGCTTATTTCTACCCCAACGCCATCACTCCTCCCGAGAACTCAGAGAAAACAGTGAGATGGGGAACTGGATCTTGATGGAGCCAAGGGGTGGTGGGAGAGCATGTGTCTGAAAATTCATGTT
Source organism: Rhinopithecus bieti (assembly GCF_001698545.2). Classification (NCBI taxonomy): domain Eukaryota; kingdom Metazoa; phylum Chordata; class Mammalia; order Primates; family Cercopithecidae; genus Rhinopithecus; species Rhinopithecus bieti. The sequence goes on along the minus strand of NW_016820119.1, from coordinate 187,985 downwards.
TCTCTCTGTTGGCTCAGACCTGTAATTCCTTCGTGGCACCTTTTTCACTCACCTCAGAAAAAAAAAAAAAAAAAAAAAAAAGACAAAACAAAATAATAAGCAAAACCTAATGGCAAAATGAAAGCAACCACAATAATGATTACAATGAAAAAAGAACCCCACCCTAGCCACATGAGTGTGACTCATTTTCACGTCTTATCAGCTGAGTGAGATGATAGGGACATATGGAATTGGGCAGAGAGGAGAAACCCTGCCTCCAAAGAAATGAGAGGCAAAGGAATAATCAGAAGGTGGAATAATCAGAAGGAGGTGAAAGGCCCTGACCTTTGCTTTGGGTCAGGGATACGAGGAGGAGATGGGGTGGAGGTGGATTTGTTGCTGTTGTTTGTTTGTATTTAATTAAACACTGTGTAAAGTCGGTGATTCCTCCATTGTTTGATTGATTAAGACTTTGCCCTTTCAGTTCATTGCCAGGGCCTAAGTTGGGTGAAGTTCCTGGGGCTTGGGTCCTGATGCTGCCTCTCTAGGACAACGCAGCCTGGAGAGGTCACTGGTGGGGAAGTGCCCTTCTCTTAGGAGAAGTCCTAGGCCTGCCCTGTTGGAGGCTCTGTTCTGCGGCTCAGAACCCCTTAATGTAGCAATAGGCCTCTAGTGTGGCAAAGAGTATGTAGAGGAGCCACAGGCTTACAAAGAGCCATGTCGTGGCAAGCTTGCAGCCACGGGGGCCACCAAGCTCCCCTCCCAGTTGTGGCCGCCGTCGGTACAAGAGCACGCTGATGCAGACAAATGCAAAGATGGTGAAGAGGGTGACGGAGAAGGCCAGCGTGCCAGCTGATACGTGGAACTCCTGTCCCTGCAGAGCCCAGTAGATGGCGGCCACGGACCAGGCCAGGCCAATGCCCAGGAAGACGTTGACGGCGTTGCTGCCCGTCACGTTGCCAATGGAGGCGTCTGCATATACATCCTGGAGGGCAGCAGCTTTGCTGGCAAACGTATCTGGAAAAGGACAGAGACACATGGGAGCCGGCAGGAGGCTAAGGTGTGCAAGGTCTGTCTTCCAGTATGCGCAAAAAGCAGCTTGAGCTGGTGGGCTGAGCCCAGGAATGAGAGACAAGGGCTAGGGGGCCACTCCTACCTCCTAGCTCTGCCACAAGCAAGCCGTGCGGCTCTGGGTAGGTCACATCCCTAGTCTGGGATTCCCATCCCTCATCTGCAGTGATCTAAAAGGTTCTGAAGGGCTTTCCAGTTCTGATATTTACTGAGTGGGCTTATTGTTCTCCTTTGACTACTTTTTCGTTAAGGGAAGTTTGCCATCCCATAATATCTCCCCAGGGAACCTTGACACCGTGGGAAGCTGCTTGGAGTAGATGCCTGATTTTAACTGTCATATGGGGCATTTATTCACAAACCACCAACAGTTATTGAGCAATGCCTACTGACTCAGCACTGGGCGAGGTACTGGATTTTGGGGACAGAGGACACACTGGGGAAGCATGATGGTGACATGCAGGGTGAACTGTGGATTCAAGGAAGACGGGGCTCTGTCTTTGTGGTTTTTATGTGTATCACAGGGCCTTGCAGGGTGTTTGACTTTAGATCTTGGTACAGATTGTAGCTATAGGGAGGACTGTCAGAGACATCTAGCCCAATCCTTTTATTTTACAGGTAAAAATAAGGGTCAAATAATTTACCCAAGGTCACATAGGATGTTAGCAAGAGACTTGACCCTAAAGCCCTCAGTTAAGGACCCTTCCCATACCATCAACTATATCCAAAGAACTTCAGCCAAAGCCACTAAATCAGATGAGTGGATCACAGGATAACCTTCTTAAAGCCTCAAATGCTGTTAGCTGTTGTCTTGGCCAATTGCAAGGACTTGGAGCTGCCCAAAGATAGCTGCCTGGTTTGCGTCATTATTGCCATTTTTTTTAGATCTCCCAGAGAAAACCTCTTACCCTGTCTTGCCTATGGCCTTGTTTTTTTGTTTGTTTTTGTTGTTGTTGTTGTCGTCGTTGTTTGCTTCTGATCCTCTGATATTTCTTCCCACCTCTATGCTTTCCCCCATATTTCCTCCCTCCCCTCTGACAGTTCAGGTTCCCCAAGGCTTGGAGAACAGAGATCACAGGGCATCTCATCCACAGGCCTTCCCGGGATCATCCATCTAATTTCCAACCTCCTGATGCATTTCCACGATAGCTAAATCTCTTGCATCACTAATGGACAAATAATCCCACTGGCCTGCGCTGGGGTTTTGGAAAGAGGTTTTCCTAGAATTTGATGTGAATTCAGCTACTGTCTTGAAGGATATATTTGCTTGGTACAGGAAAGATTTCTCTTGGTCCAGCCAGAAGAGTCCTGTCTGATGAGATTTAGCCTAACCTCCTGCAGGAGGATGCGCTCTGTTTCTTTCTGGGGCAATTGGGATGCCAGCTCCCTGGCAGAAGTTCAGAGTTCAGAGGCCCCAAAGCCCCTAACTAAATTTAGTAAAGAACCTGGGTTAGTACAGCCCCTCTCTACCTGCTAACTCTTACATTCAGGCCCAGCTTCCGTCCTTATGCAGTACCTTTTCTTTTTCTTCTTAGAATTTAACAAGATAACTTTAATTATAGTAGTTGAGTGTTATCTCCTTCACTAGATTATAGACTCCACGTGGAGAAGGAAGCATGTGTATCTTGCCTTTCGCTATAGTCCCAAAAACTAGCACAATACTGTAACAGGCATAATACGTGCTTAGTAAATATTTATTCAACGAATAAAGGAATGTCTGCTCCTTTTTGTTTGTCTCTGAGTGTTCCTAAGAAAAAGAAAAAGTATGTAATTCATCCTATAAAAAGATAAAAGCTATGGAGCTTCCTTTGCCTGTTCTGCTAGGAGATGCTTTGTACTCACAGTGTCCTTCCAAGTAGAGGAGGCCAAGAATGTATGCGGGCATTTCTCCTTTGATATCTTTGAGTTGGCTAATCTTTAACCTCTCAGAGATCACCAGAGGTAAATAGAAGGAGAACAATATCTACATTCTTTTAATTTCACTGTTTGCACCTATTCACATAATGTGGAGGTTAAGAAATTGGACCACTTACTTGGGCATGTAGCTTAACCTCTGTGGGCCTCAGTTTCTTTGTCTGTGAAGTGGGGATAATAACTTACTATATTTAATAGGGCTTTGGGAAACATTACAGGGAGAAAATGTAAACGTGTAAATTGCTGAACACACATAGTGTCTGTCACATTGAAAGTGCTCAAGAAATATTAGCTGTCATTGCTAATGTCATTAGTTATCTCTTTGATTGACTTTTGTGCACTTTAAGGGCAGAGGCTCTGTTAAGTTCAGATCTGAGATGGTATGGAAGATAATCAGATGGAGTCCAGTGGTCCTTTGAACCAGGTAAAATCCTCTTTGCAAATTCAAGCACCTCTCACTCTCACCTGGGACAGAGGTGCCAAATGCCACGAAAACAACAGCTGTGACTGAATCCTTGAGACCAATGGTGCAGCCAAAGTGCGAGGCCAGGTCCCCAATGATGGCGGTGAGCATGCCGATGATGAGGATGGAGACGGCGAAGCAGGCCCAGCCGTGGCAGTACTCTGTGGGGGGCACACAGGCAAACAGCACCTTCCAGAAGACTGTCAGGAAGTGCATGACGTAGTCAAAGCAGGAGGGCAGCCTCTCCTCCCCGGATTCATCCTCATCCTCATCCCCTGCTGGAGGCAAGATAAACAGGCAAGAGAAAGGGTAGTGAGGTCAGATAATCATTCACAAGGAAGTCAAGTCCAACCTGCACCACAGGCATCATCCGCTAGAAGGGGACTCCAGCTGTCTTCTGGGCAGCTGATGGGGGCCAGGGCCAGGATGCCAGAAAATAGTTGTTGGGAAACAATTTGGTATGCCTCACCGGTCAGTTTGAATGCAGGGCACCAAGGCAGAGTGGGAGAGAGAGGGCCAGGGAATAAGGAAGAAAAGAAAGAAGGAGATTAAGACGGACAAGACAGTGGAGCAGAAAGAAAGGAGGATGCAAACCATCATTCTCAGCAAAATAACTCAAGAACAGAAAACCAAACACCACATATGCTCACTCATAAATGGGAGCTGAACAATGAGAACACATGGACACAGGGAGGGGAACATCACACACCAGGGCCTGTCAGGGAGTGGGGACTAGGGGAGGTATAGCATTAGGAGAAATACGTAATGTAGATGACGGGTTGATGGGTACAGCAAACCACCATGGCACGTGTATACCTACGTAACAAAACTGCATGGTCAGCACATGTACCCCAGAACTTAAAGTATTATTTTAAAAAAAGAAAGAAAGAAGAATGTACAGGCTGCATTTTGTCGTCTAGGCAAAGAAAAGTGAAATCAGGTCAGCATGGCCACTCTTCACTGGACACCAGCAGGGCTCCTCTCAAATTTTCTGACTTGACTGCTGCAGTAACCATTGTGGTTCTGGTCATTATCTGTCCCCTGAGGAATGGCTGTCATTCCAGGTCATGAGAATATATTGCAGAGCCAGTGCCATCCTCCAAATATCTCATGGGAAAGAGCAGGATGGGCCTTGATTGTCCTTGCCAGGAATGTGGGCAGAGTTGCCCACTCAGCAGCCCTGGAGGGGAGGGTGTGCTGAGGCATGCCTGTGCCTTGCCAATGGCAACCTCTGTCATGTTTTGGCATAACCGGTAGAAGCTGGGTTTTGAAAGAACAGGAGTCAGAACACTTGGGTTCTCATTCCAGCTTTGTCATGAAGAAAATCTGTAAGCTGGGGTAAATAATCTCTTATTTCTGAACCCCAGGCCCCTCCTTTGTAAAAGGAGCGGGGTAGATGATGTGGCCTACATTCCATGTATTGTCTCAAAGGGGCACAGTCAGGTCATCAGAGGGGAGCTAGAAAGATCTAAAGCAGGCAATGAGAAAAGTGGGGCAGCAGCAGCAGCAGCAGCAAACCTCTCTTCCTGGCTGTCCTTTTGCTCTGGCTCTGGGGCCTTGGGGATATGACCCTGTGGGTTGCTATGACAACAAAGCCTCTCAATAAAATACAAGGCCAGTAGTCCTCGGCAGTGCAAGGAGGCCTCAGTGGTGCTGAGGTGATAGTGACGGTGGTTGGGAGACCCTTTCCGTCCTTGTTCCAACCAGCAGTCCCCACAGCCTGCTAGGACTCCTGGCTGTGCTGTGGGTCGTTACTGAGGGAGCCTGTCAGGAAATGCCGAGGGAGGGGTTTGGAATCATCCAGGGTGTTTTGTTGGACAGTTGATGCAACACATTTTATAAACTCCTAACTCCCACATCTCTAAATCAGAATTGTCCCACATTTTACAGAAGAGGGGGACCAAACAAAAGAAAAGGAAGAAAGACAGAAATCAGAATTTATTGAGTTTGGATTTTATACAAGACTCTGTACTTTTCTACCTTTCTGAGAAAGGTAGCAGTAGTTCCCCTTTGGGATGAGGACATTGAGGTCAGAGAGGCTACATTGTTCCACTTCACACAGCAGAGCAAGGATTTGAAACCAGAGATAGCCATGTTTTTCAGTTACGCCACGGTTCTTTTCCAAAGTGATCCAGTGAGGCAGTAGGCACCTAGGACTAGAGCTGGGAAGACTGAACACACAGGCCTGCCCAGGGACTGGCCGACTGTTAACGTGGCTTTACGCTTCCTTCTCAGAGGTTGCCTGCTTCTCCCAGCAAGGCCAGCCTGAGACGCTTCTCACCTGCACTGACAGTGATGGCCTCCATGAACTGGTCCCTCCAGGAATGGGTCCCCACAACCAAGGCCAGGTTTGTCTTCTTGATCAGTTTGTCCACCGTAGTCTGTTAGGAAGAGAAAAACTTGGAACCATGAGGTTAGAATGCTCAGAACCAATGAGGAGTCTGGTTCTTCAAAGGAATGAAAGATGCCCTGTCTCCAGGGTGTTCTGACAGTTATGCATGGAATGGCCTTGGGCGATCTCTTTTGAGGCAATCCTATTTCCATTTGTTTTTGGTTGTAATCTTTTTGTTTTGTGTTGTTTGAGACAGGGTCTCACTCTATCACCCAGGCTAGAGTGCAGTGGTGCAATCATGGCTCATTGCAGCCTCAACCTCCTGGACCTAAGCCATCCTCCCACTTCAGCCTCCTGAGTAGCTGGGACCACAGGCATGTACAACCATGCCAAGCTTATCTTCATTTTGTTTTATTTTTTGTAGAGATAGGGTCTCCCTATGTTGCCCAGGCTGGTCTCAAACTCCTAGGCACAAGGGATCCTCCCACCTCGGCCTCCCAAAGTGCTGAGATTACAGGTGTGAGTCCCTCACTGCCTGGCCTGGTTGTGACTTTTGAAATTGGCTATTTAGAGTAATACAATAAAGAATAATAATAATGATGTTAATATATCTTGCCCTGTAGTAGTGAGTTTTAATATTTTTGCTTTAAAAATACAGTTAAACAGTAGTGATAATACATCTCAGGACTTTCTAGCCCACTTATTTCACATTCTATGCTATGTTTCCTCACAATATTCCTCGCATACAAATGGCCAGCACTATTTGTTTCATGTTACAAATGGAGAAACTGAGACCTGGGGTGAGTAAGTGATTTGTTCAGTTTCAACTGCACATATTCACTAGTGAAAGTGGAAAAAAACACCCCAGGTCTTCTGCCTCCCACTTTATTTATTATTCAATTAGACCTCACTGTTTGCCTGACCTTGAACTCATAGGACTCTTCGATGATGACTTCTAGTTTGGGGTGTTCACCCAATACTGGCTTTCCCATCTCTGCTATCCTCTTGGCCTCTTCTTCCTCCATAGTCAGCTTCCTGTCTGTCAACTCTGCAACAAAACAAAATCGGACTCACCTTAACACCTTTTCCATTCCCTGAAAGGATACAGCTCAGAGTATTAGACATGGGCAGTGGCTACAAAGCAAGTAACTCTTGGGAATGGGGAATTTATATATATTTTAGTGCCTCTTTTATGAAGTACTAAACACTTTATAATCAGACCATGAGAATGTGCCTTGCAGGCTGGGATAAGCATTCCTCTTTCTCTTTTATATGTGGGTGGACAACCTGATCCAAAGGTCTCCTGAGAAATAGCATCAAGTGAAGTTCTCAAGACATTCAGTGAGATGTTGGGGAACTGGGAAGAAAGGGCAAGTGTTTTGACTCTGAACTATTTTGAACTGTTGGGCCTGTTTGTTCAACCACTTCCTGTAAGAGTTCTTGAAGGTGCAGAAGCACATTTATTCCACGGAAATGTCTACTGGTTTCACAGCATCTTGACTCATTTACCAATAGTCCCTTCTCATGTTGAACAGTTTTTTTTTTTTTTTTTTTCCATTTTGGCTGGTGAGTCCATTTTAAGACCACTTCTCCATGAAGACATGTTTTCTGGATTAGAGTGATATAGAGATTGAATCTTTTTATTCCCCTTTGATTTGAAAATTGCTCTTGGCAGCTTGTTTCTTTCAGAGCTCATTTAAACATCTTCCCATCCAAGTCCACATTCTCACAAGCAATTAATTCTTTTATTCAGCTCCTTAATTGTTTTCATTCCACACAGTAAACCTCCCAGGGGAATCCTGTAGTCCTTGGATAATCTCAAGGACAAAATGGGTCAGAGGCCAAGAAGGTCTTTTCTCTCTAGCTGGGTAATTGGTGAAGCAAGGGGAGTCCTGAGACTCCAGCTCTCGAGTTTGCAAGGAAAGAAATTCACTGAAAAGACTATAAGCCAAGGGTTTAAGTTACCAAACAGAGAGCCTTATATTTTATGTAAGAATTTTCCTAGTTGGCCTGCAGGAAGATGGTATGAGAGTGTGCGGAGACTTCCTGAGCTCGCTGTTTTGCTCAGTGTTTCCGGCACCAAACACAGAAGGCAGTCCTAAAATGTCTGGGAGCTGTCCGTGGTGCTGTCCTTCCTCTCGTGCTGGTGGCCAGTTTTGGAAACAATGTTTTCTCAAGGATCCATGTCTTTCTGCATATTTCCAAGTCAGCAGACATCCTCTAGCAGCCTGACTTCATTTAGGCTATTGAATTTGAGTCTCTGATTAGTTAATTCTGAAGGTAAATCTGGGTGAATCTAGGGTTCTGTCTATGAGGTCAGCAACCCTAGAAGCCAGACTGCGAGCTACTCTGGGAAAAGCTCTTAGAAAACACACACAGACTCCATTACTTTTCCTTTACTTGCAGGTTTAAGCACCATATCACAATGCCTATCTTAGCAGTGACAGTTTTATTCCACTCCTTCCTCCTCAATTCCCCCATGTCATACTTTACATGTGACACAATAACTTTATACCAATATAATGAGCTCTCCAGTGACATATAAATGTACCTGTCTAACCCCTTGTCCACCTATCAATCTAGCACCATATCCATCTGGCAGGATATTGATCTACTTACTGACCTGTCCACCCCTGTGGTGACAGTCAGTTTTTCCATCTAGCTTTCTGCAAAAAATCCCATTGGCAAATAACCAGTCCTCTATCTTTGGATCTCCCACAGTCCCACAGAGGCTCTCTGTATATATTTGTTAATTGATTGAGTCACACGCCTTTAAGTTAATTCTAGTTTCTAGTTTCTTGGTTTGGCAATAATTCCTGCCTTTTTCTATTTTTGTCATGATCATTCCTTTAAATTCAAATTTTGTTTATTTCTTGAGATAATTATAAGTCTCCAATTCAGAGGACCATAGTGATTCTGATCACTTGTTTATGTGACTCCTCAGAATTTCAAGTAAAAAGAATAAATGGCAGGTGATCTAGATATTCAGACTGAGTAAATAAACTCTCAGTTCTAGGAACAGGAAGAGAGGCTGGAAGGGGAGAGAGAGATAGAACATGAATAGGATGGAAGATTGAACAAATATTGAAAGGACAAAGAGCTTGCCAGGCCAGGCAAGAATAGGACGTTGTGAACACTCTGCAGAGTGATGCAGCTAGTGCTCTTCCTGCAAGGTGCCTGAGCTTGAGGAGGGTGGCTCAGAATGAACATATTCACTCTCTGTCTTTCACCACCAGGCACATTAATCATGTTTGCCTGTCCACCTAGGAAAATTAAAACCAGGATTTGAGGTTTCCAATGAGTTGAAAGGCTAATCAAGTGCTCCTAAATTAAAGATGTGCAGATTGAAAGAGCTAGGAAAAGAAACATTTCCTTTTTCCCATTTTAGCTTCTATTGATGTTTGCAAATATGTTAAAAGTAGAAAGAAACTTAAATTAAATCACAATCTTTGTTATGCATATATGTGGGGTAGGGTGGAACAAAGAAGGCTTACATACCTTCACAGGCAAGAGGATGAGTGAAGTAGAGAAGAAAAACCCAGTGCTAGGAAATCAATACCCTGGGAGAAGAGTGAAGAACAGAGGGTTGGGGATAGCCCTTATCTTGTTGGTATAAAAAAGAAGCAAAAAGCCAAGGAAGCTGGAGTGATTGTGTTTTCTCCACAAAATAAAAATGTAGGAGTTACCTACATTTTTTTTTTGTTTAAGGCTCCCAGAAGGCAAATGTCCTTACTATGTACACCACCCCTTCCTGAATCCAGGATGTAGCCTGTAGGTGACTTTGAATACCAATGAACTCTGTAAGATGTTTTGCCTCTTAAGTGACCTTAACATTTTTTTTCTGTGTTCAAAGAACTGATGAAATGTAAGATGTTCTTTTAAAATATACTGAAACTGTCTTGTGTAGGCCTCTCTGCTTGCACAAAGAGTTATAGTATTGCTAGACATGCTGAAAATGCTTTCATATCTGCTCAGGAAGTTGAATGTTGTTTATGATTGGTTTCCACTCACGCAAGCATACTCTCAAAGTAGGTGCATGTCCTCTACAGCATCTAGATTCTGCATGAGAATCTCTCCAAACTAAATTCTCTAAAATTTATATTTCCAGCCAGAACACTGCCCCAACCCCCTATCCTAATTCATCTTGTTCATGGTACATAGGACTTTAAGGGTCAATGACAAATGAACCAAAATTCTAGCAATTTAAGCCTCTGCTGTGATGAGATGGAAGAGCTCCAGGACTGGTAAAATTCCAGATTATTTAAAAATTGCTTTTCCTATTCTCACAGCAGGTTTGGTGATTTTCCCTGGAGCCCTTGGGATTAAAGCTTTTTTTTTTTTTTTTTTCAAATCCTATCACAATTACGTTAGGAGATTCCAGCTCTGAATCTCACTGTCTCTTCCCCCACAATATGAGATGGCAGATGAATTAAGACTCAGGAGAAGTCTGTGACCCACCATCTCCTTGGTAAGCTTAATTTCTCTTCCTGGTCCCAGAGGGGATCAGCTGTGCTTTTGCCCACATTCACAGACAGAAGTGATGCTCAAAGAATTGCCTTCCTCACAATTGCTTTCTCATAATTGCTTCATGTGGGAAAATAAATCTCCCAGTCTTTGGGAGAAATTGTCAGGTTAACTTGAGCCTGCAGTTCTTATTCAAAGGACATTGGTCTTAAACCAAATAATGGCACTGGCAAGAAGTGGAAAGAAAAGAGGGGGACAAGACACCTCTTACCTGGAGATAACAGGAGCGCTGTTTGCAAATGGATACCAGACAAGTGGAAGAAAGAAAAGGAAAGAACATTAAGGTCCCATCTTGAAAGTATTCCCAGGTTTTGTGGTTGCTGGCAGCATAAGGAAAGCAGTGAGCTTAGTAGGTGAGAGCTCAGCAGCCACATGCAAAAAGCAGCTTTGGAGCATGCACAGAGCAGCAGCAAGAGGTGTGAGCCACCAGAGAGGCTGCTGAGCACCAGGTCCCTGGTGAGGGCATTTGCTCCCATGCTTTCCTGGCTGCCCTAAGGGCTAGGAATGGAGGAATGAGGATGGGGAACCAAGTGGGTGGGTTGGTCACTCATGACTGTGTAGGATATCAGGTTATCACATCCATTCTGTAAAAAAAGGAGTGAGAATCCAGTTATCATGAAAACTGTGTAAGTTGCAACCCTGCCAGAGTGGCTAACTTATCAGTGGCAAAAATGACCATGGGGCTTGAATGGGAGCTCAAGGAAATAGGTAGTATTGTGCAAGAGTAGAACAGTGCCCAGGTCTATGTCTTCCATCCCTAACAACTTAGTTGAACTCATGCTTAGCTTCTCAGTACCCATAAGGTTTCCATGACCACAAATGCCTTCCTAGCTACCATGTTGACTAGAACTTTGACTTCCCCTAAAAGGATGACTTAGCAAAAATGTTAAGTCCTGCAGAATGTTTTCCTTGAATGGTTTGTCTTTACTATAGATCTATCCTGGAGGTTAGGGCTATGGGCTCCTGCCATTTTGTATCACCTCTGCTAAGCAAAGTCCCTGCATGTGGTAGTGTTCAATTAAGTTTGGCTGTTTGCTGTCTATTTTGGCAACTGTCTTTTCCATAGATCTCATGGTGCTGCATCTCTTGTTGGGTGATCTTTCTGTTTCAGAAAGGACAGGCTAAATCAGAGTCCAGGTATTCTGGAACAGAGAAACAGTCATACCAACATACCAACATAGATGGGAGATGACAAATGCAAGGTTCCTATGTGGATTGGGAAACTGAGTTAAAGACACACCCAATACAGGTTGTCTCTAGCCCTTGAATTTGTACTTATGCTGAACCCTCTTAGAGTTTAAGATCTAAGAATTAAGGAAACTCTTGTGACACACCACATTTTCATTTCTATGGTATCTTAGTACAGCCCCTCACTCCTTGGCTCTCAGATAAAGGTCTGGGAAGAGCTTGCCACATATTCGTGGTGTAGTTGGTGACTAATAGAGATTGCTGAGGAAGGAGTGTGTGTTGTGGGGGAACCAGGAGGGACATGTCTGTGAATTTTTCTTTTTTTTCTAAGAATCTGCAGGAATGCAACTCAGGCCTGTGATCAATCACCCTATATTCATAGCCACTAAGACATATGTGGATCCAGAGTCTCCATGATACATAAACAAGGCAGTTCACTTTTTTAGGTATCTCCCATGTAGAATTCCAAAGGTTAATGGATCAATGATTTTCCTCACTACATTGAGATAGATAAATACAGATAGGCAGATGGATGAATAGATAGATAGATAGATAGATAGATAGATAGATAGATAGATAGATAGATAGACAGATCGATAGATAGATAAGCAAGAGCTTGTTTATTCTGCTCCTTCCAGGAGTTTCCATGGAAGAGCTCCTCCTGGCCCCCAAGTTCCAGGGGAGATCAGAGATCCCAGCACACAAATGAACACAGGTGGGTCAAAGGCAGCTCTTCCAGAAAGGTCCCTGATGCCCTGGTTTTCACTCATACATGCCACCAAACATCTGGCCCATCCCTAGAGTAGTGAGAAGGCCTGCAGTCCGCTGGAATTCCATCATTCTCTGGTCATTGTCTCCATGAATCCAAGACTCTCTGCTTAGCAGTTATAGATGGGTCAGTGAGATCTGGGTAGGCCAGCTTTGACTGACACAATACCTCGAGGGTGTTTTTCCTGCTGCTGCTCATGAGAGAAGCTGGAGCTGAACTTTCCCCTGTATTGATCTCCCAGGTCAGGTGAGAGTCATTTATTCCTGCTCAGACACTCCAGGGACAAGCTGGAAAGAGCGTAGCATGGTGAGTAATTAGGAAGCATCTGGGCAGCTTGTCAAGATGAGCCCATGGATGTGGAAAAAGGAGGACCAAACAGGTCCCATTCTCGAGAGAGAGAGAGAGAGCTTTTCTTTCCACCTCAAGGCTTCCAATGTCCAGGCCCAGGCCCAACAGTTTTGATTATGTTGCTCAGTGTTGCTCTCAGAAGTCCACTTCTAGACTCCAGAGCAATGTGTTTCCTATTCAGTCTCCCTTTTTTCCTTCCCTTTTTTCCAACCCCCAGCTCATCCAGAGCTTTTGATCTCAGCTCCGAAGTCTGTTTTGTTTGCCAAAAATAGAGTCTCCTATTTCAAAACCAGTCTTTCATTTTTTAATGCAATTGTCATTTTGACCATGCAGAGACTATGCCATTCTGAATGTTTCAGACTCTCCCATGCAGTAGTGATAATGAAAAGCAATTTCCACTGTTCTGTCTCTCACTCTGAGAACAGCGGGGAATTCTGGAAATTTGGATGGGTTTCCATTTGCTTCTGAGTCTAGACAATCAGGTTTTATGACCTTTCACCTTATGGTCTAATGTCAAAATACGGGAAGGACTGAAGAAACTGGAAATTAACCCCCTAGAAAATGTAGACAATAAAATAGGCAGCTGGGAAATTGACACATTTCTTGTTGGCACTGTTCATCTTGGCATCTCGGTCACTGGGGAGATCTGGAGGCACATCACACAGACAGCTTGCTGAAATCCTTGTCTTCTCACCTACTCCCTCCACCAGGGTGTTGCCAACATTTCCTTGGACAAAGAATCCAGTGCAAAACAGGAAGATGTCCTCAAATGGGGATTAGCCATAGACATTTGCATTTATTTAGGTCTCCTGAAGACTTACCTTGGGTCACTCTCTGTCTTACTGTTGGTAGAGGTTTTTAAGGGAGGCATAAAAGAAGACCCTCTTTACTGGTGGAATAAAGGAATATATGGACTTCCAACTCTTCCTCTTGTCTGGAGCCACTGCCTTCCTTCCTGTACGCTGTACAATCCTTTGTGCTGCTTTCATTTGCATCTAAGTAGTTTGGACTGTGGAAAGTGATGAAAGTGACACTTACAGTTGGCCTTGGGTATCTGCTGCTTCCAACCAATTATGAATATGTGGAATAAATGCTTAAGAGAGGTGGCAATGAGGTAGGACAGGTACTGAATCAACCTCTGAGAATATTATTGGTGGCAGGAACTGGAAGTCGGGCAAGAATACAATGTGGAAAACAATGGAACCAGAGATAATTTCTTTCTTCCAGCACTCTTTGGTAGTCAGGCTGAGGGCAACATTTTATTGAGCAGCTGAGAAGAGAACCAGCAACGGAAGATGGAGAAGAGTTCTGCCCCTAGAGCATCAGGTATGTCCAAACCAGTGCAGGCACAGAAGTGGTCAGCTCTGCAGGAGAGTCCCCAGCAGACAGTGAGAACTGACCGATCACACTGAAAAGGCCTGTAGAGGATCCTTTGGGAATGTTGTTGCTGAATCTCTTAGATCTGTCCTCGTGCGGAAAGTTTTATGCTGCTCTTCGTCACATGAATATGAACTAGTTGCAGTATGATCACCCCTTTTTGACAAACAGGTGGATTTCACTGCTCCATTTGCTAGGAGGCTCCCAGCAGCATATCTCTCCTGAATGGGAGTATGAATGTCCTCTTGCTATTTCCCAGGAGCACCCTAACCTATTCCCACATCTATGCCTCCAACACATTCAAAGTAGTGGCTTCTAATCATTTTCTTCAAGGGAAGAAATCCTTCCTTATATCTACCCTGGTTGCAACACAATCAGCCCCTGAGGGAAGAGCCCCTGGCAGGTATTCTCGGAAGTATGTCCTAAGGAAAGCAGGAGATGAAGCCACTTCTCTAGTGTGGGGTGAGGGCTATCTTGGGATCTGGGCGATACGCTCACTTGCAGATGCCAAACAAAGGCAGACATCTGTGAACTTTCCAATACCTGTCTTTCAGGGATCAGCACCAACTGCATCATTTAGAGTCTCTTCTGTTGGAAAAGCCACAAGTCAACACTCCAGGCCTACCCAATGTCAGTCCTTTTCTGGAGCCCCTGGCTACAGGAATTTTCATACCTGGAACTACTTCCTTCCCTTCGGGAACTCTCAATTTTCTGCTTTAGAGGTTGCATTGTCCCAAAGTAGCCTGAATAAGGTACTTAACCTTGGGCTAGAAACAAACAGAGAATGGGATGGGGTGGGATGCCCCGAGGAGGAAGAATAGCTCAGGATTCCAGATTGCATGATTACTTCGGAAGTCAACTCTCTCTCCGAGAGCTCTCAGAAGCCGTGGCCTCTGACAATTGGTACACTTTCCCATGCCACAGTCTGCCCAACCGTGAAACAGTCAGACAATACACTTACCTCCTCGAAGGGCAGAGGGGCCTATGGGCCACTCCACAAGTGAATAACCTGCCAAGCATTCAAAGGAAGTTGGGGAATGCAGCAGAAAACTGTCAAAGCATCATTGCAACCCAGGCCCCAACCAACCCCCATCCCAGACCCTCCCACATTCAATCCAGGCTAAAGAGTGGGGGAGGGGGGACGGGGAGGAAGGCAGGGAGGGGGACAGGCATGCACCGCATCATATTCCTTTCTTTTTCTTCTCCTCCCCACCCACCAAGGAATTTTCACATTTACAGATTACAGTGTAGGGGTGGAGTGGTGGTGAGTGCAGGGGCCCATGGCAATTGAATAATTGTAAAATTGTAGCAAAACAGGGAAATAACTCATTAGGGTAATGAGGAATTGAGGCTGCAGTGCTGCCCAGAAGGCGGGAAAGGAGGAATTTGGAATAAGCTAAGGCTAAGAAGGCAGAGATGATACCGAAACAGGGTGAGAGCGAGAATACAGGAGGGAAAAGAATAAAAAAATCCGTTGGTCAAAAAGAGAAAGGAGGAGAAGGGAAGAAAAGGAGGGAGACAAAATATAGTTGCTTTTCTTTCTTCTTGTTGTTTTCAGTTTGTTTTAATTTTAATTTTATTTTTTTGTTGTTGTTTTGTTTTTAAAAAATCTCACACCTGATATTCCACGTTCCATCCATTTCGGTTCACCAAGGGCAATGAAGAAATTCTCTTGCCTTTCGTATTCCTCCTCATCTACTATTTTAACCCTTATGGTTTTCCTGTAGGGACAACAAGAGAGAGAGTGTGTCGACTGGGTCGGTAGATTGGTTGGTCACCTGGAGCACAGCCTTTAAAATCATTCCCCATCATTCCTGGCACATGCAGTCCAGTCCCACCAAGGTGGCTTTCGACAGGACCATGGTGGATTGTGTTGTTCTCAGGTAATAAATGGTCTTAGCTTTTCTTGTCTCCTTGGTCATAGTTGTTCTTATGGGTGAGAAGGGCAGGGAGCCAGGAGGCAAGGAAAGTTGGGCAAAGGAAGGGAGCCAGAAGGACAGGAGGGGATGAGAAGGCAGAAGGCGGGTAATGGTGTGCAGTCATTTTAGACCTTGCCAACAGTTAGTAGGAAGTGAGTCGGGCAGCACATTCCACCGGGTGTCACATGGTAACAGTGGCATTTCTCTGGGCAACAGGTAAACTACTGACCCACTGGGAAGGACCCAGGGTCTTCCCACAACAGGAAATATGTCAGCAGAACCCAGGGCTTGTGTCCTTCTTTGTGTCTATACTCACTTCCACTGTGAGTTTCAGAAAGAAAATTTTAAAAGAAAAGTATTTATGAGGAAGGGAAACCAGAGAGAGGAAGAGAGGAGGGAGACAGAGAGAGAGAGAGAGAGAGAGAGAGAGCAGAAAGGGAGGTAGAATTGTGTGATCTTCTCATTCTTTATCTCATAGGGCTTCAGTGGTGGGAACTAAAATAAATATATGTTAACCCCAATATGACATAGGAATCCTTTACTATTTACAGCTGATGCACTTCTGGGAAAATGTGAAGACAACGATGTAAATCATCAAATTCTAAATCACCTTTGGGCTTCTATCACTTAGGGGTGATGTGTCCCCAAACTGGCTTCCTCAATGTGAATTATCATGGATCTGGGGCACAAGGTGATGGAAGTTTCTGTTCATCTCTGGGTATCTCAACAAAACATAGCATCTTTTAAAAACAAATCACCCAGGGAAGAAAAGGTTCCTTGAAATTCACTCCCCTCCAAAGACTGGCTCTTTGTCATTGGAGAAGTTGCCTTTTGGGCCTGGTTCTTCCTATGTGGTTTCTTCTGGTCCTTCATGGAATCACAATGGTGGCCAGCAGGTCCTACTAGTGAGCCAGAATTGTAATTTTCTGCTTTGTTTTCTTTTCTTCTTTTTTGGGGCAGGGGGGAGATTGGGGAGGGGAGGCCTAAGAACTAAATGCTCTAAAGGGTAAAGAGCATTTACCTAAATGTCTCTTCAGATCCTCTGATGTTCCTGCTACCTTCTGTGGATGTGCTTGGCTTTGCCATTTATAATGTAGTAGACTGACCCAAGGGAGTTTGTAAGGCACAGGACTTGCTGTGCATTTGTGGAGTGTGTACTTTACAAGTACAATCACATGCCACATAAAAACGTTTCACTCAATGAGAGACCACATCCACAATAGTGGTTCCATAAGGCTATATACTACCATATTTTTACTGTACATTTTCTATGTCTAGATATGTTTAGATTCACAAATACCATTGTGCTCCAGTTGCCTGCAATATTTAGTACAGGTACATGCTGTACAGATTTGTAGCCTAGGAGCAATAGGCCCACATAGTGCAGGTGTGTCGTAGGCTATACCATCTAGGTTAGTGAAAGTACACTCTATAATGTGCTCACAACGACAAAATTGCTTAAGGACACGGTCCTCAGAATGTATCCTTATTGTTAAGTGATGCACGACTGTACATTTTTATTACCTTTTTGGGTACTTCTTTCGACATCTTTTTATACCTTGCTCAGCGGACAAAAGACAAAGCTCATGGATTGTCAAGAGGCATTTTTGGGGAATATTTCTGTTGGCCCTAGATATGGGACCCCAGTGCTCTCTACAAGGTGTGAGCCTGTTTTTCTGCTGCAGGAACTCTGCTGTGGGATGGGATTGGGGTGCTCTGTGACCACAGGCATAGACTGGAGGGCATGAGGGACGGCTTGGAAGGGGAAGGAACATTGCCCTCAGTACTGGCAGCTCCCTGCTCCACAGTATGATCTATTCAGGAAAGGACTTCCTGACTTGCCTATTGGAGGCCATGGGATGTATGGGGTCATTGAAGTAGAAGGCAAAGGTTCCATCTGCTCTGAGAAGCCCCCTGGACTTCTTGGGGAAGCTTCCATTTGGGTCAGGATGATCTCCACCACTATTGTAACTCTCCGCCCCCACACCTGGGTGTTCTTAATAGGAAACACAGAGGAAGACAAATGGGTATTTGACCTAGATCTGGAACTCAAACTTGTACTTTCAGCTTACTCAAGGTCAGGAGGAGAAACAAGTCTTAATAGTAGCAACACAGCAGATAAGGTGGCTCCTAAAGCCTGCTTTTGGGAGGGGAATGAACTATAATCCAAATCCATTGATTCTCAACTTCCTGGGATTGTAAGCTTAGCCCTGAGAATAACTGCCCCGTGGAAATCTGTGTTGAGAGCCTGTTTCTCAGTGCTGCTCTTCTGCCTGGTGCTGGGCTATCTGGTCCCCTTTCCCCCCAGACACCCAGCCATTCAGAAGCCAAGAGTTGCACATGACACTCCCAGCATTTTGACTCTTTCTTTCCCCATACTCATTTCCTCATCCCAGAAAAATTACCACTGGTCTTGAGCATCCCTTGTATGGATGCCATGTGTCAGGCTGGCAGGTGTTAGGACAGAGCTGGGGGCAGAGAGAGGACAGAGGAGAGGGAGGAGTGAAAAGAGAGCAGAAGAGAGAGCAAGAGAGGAGACAAAGGAAAAGGAACCAGAGAAATGGAAGACAAGAGGAGGAGGAGACAAATGGTTTGGAGAGGAAGAAACAGAAGAGGAGAGAAGAATGTTAGTGTTAGTGTGGAGGACAGGGTACTACACCTTTCTGAAAACTCATATCCACCATGCGGGGGCCCATCATCTCAATGAAGTAATTCTTGTTTTTCTCATACGCCTCATCATCAATTACCTTGATGTGAATTGTTTTGCTGTGGATGGAAAAATAAGTATCATAAGCAAGGAGTAGAGTGTGGGACAAGTCAGTCAGGAGACAAAAACAGGAAGAGAAGGAAACAATTAAAAGATTCAGAAAGGTCCAAGTTTGCCCCAACACCATAGGGGCACGGAGGAGAGTGGCTGCCTGTGGACCTCTCCAGCCTCACTGGGCTCCTCCTGGGCTTTGTGCTGCTTCATGGTGTGATCATATTTGAAGACTGAAAAGAAAGAGCTCAAGCTTCACAGGCGAGGGCTCTGAGTTCTAATCCTGGATATGCTGCGTAATCTTGAACAAGTAATTTAACTGATAAACAAACAGGATGAATCATGCTTACAGCATCCCAGGGCAGTTGTGAGAGTAATGAAATAACATACACATAAAGGCTCGGCCATGAAGGTCCTCTTATGTCTGCTTCCTTATCCGCCTTGCTTTTGGGACAAGGGAAATGTTTTTGACTTTTGCAATCAGCTGACATTGATCCAAATGGTTTATTTCACAACAGCAGAAAGGGACAAACTGGTTTGTGGAAATCTTGCCCAGAAATAGTAGAACTTCTCTTTTTCTGTATGGCAGTGACTATCCCAGGGGAGCTGGCAGGAGGGTTGGTGGGGCGGGGGGGGGGGGGTGGATTTGGCTCATGTCACACATTCTGGCAATTCACAGCGGGCCTAGAAAGCTGCTGACACTGTCTCCAAACAGGCTTCTGCAGTCACAGGGATGCGCCGGCTGGATCACATTAACCTAGGGCTCTCAGAATTACGATTCCTTTCTCAGTCCTACAACGATCCTGTGCCTAGCACAATTATATTGCTTTTCATGTTAAAAGGCATTATTTTGTTAATATAAACATTTGAAAATATATGCCCATTTTAATCACCCTGTTCTGCATTTCTTCTTCTTTCTTTCTTCCTTTGTTTATTTATTTATTGGAGCTTTAAAAACAGATGTGGCCCTGGGCCTCTCCAGATGGTTGCTTACTGCAGGGACATTTTGGGACCAGTTCCCAGGGAAGATGTTTAGACCTCTCCTGGTGGGTGTGAGACACTGCTAGGTGTGTGGGTGTGGAGCTGGGTCTCCCCTCAGTTGTGGGAGTGAGGAGGCCTGAGCAGGAGCCCTGGGCAGTGGCGATGGGTCTGCACACCCTTTCAGACTCTGCTACCCCGTGACCTGGCCTTGTTGGAGGAGACCGAGGCCTTCAGCAACTCCTTTTATTCTTTTTTCATAAAATAGGAATCTTTACATTCTAAACGGGGACAACCTCCTTGCCCTCCTGAGCTTTCCTAAGTCACCATTAGGCCTTTGGATGTCTACGGAGCCTCTAGTGTACACACTGTTGATCCTGCAGAATCAGATCTGGTCCTTTGATCCTGAAGTGAATGCAACAGCAGTTACCAAGACACCTGGCCCCCACCACCCCACCACACGGACTCCAAACCCTCATCACTTGCCACACCCACCCCAGTCATGGACAAACGTGGCTCGCCACCACAGAAAGTGTAGCTCTTCGACTTGTGAAAGGCCATGATGCTTTGGCCTTCCTTCTTCCAGGTAATGGAGACAGATGAACCGGATTCAAATCCCGCCTCCACCCCTCACTAGCTGGGTGACCTTGGGCAATGCTCTAAAGTTCTTCAAGTCTCATGTGTAAGGTCGAATAATAGCACCTACTTTGTGGTGTTCTTAAATGAAATAATTTACATGAATTGTTGGGCAGGGTTTGTGTTCCCTATCAAAAGTTTCACAAATAGCAACCATTATCACTAAGAGTAACAACAATCCCAGTTTGGTGGTTTGAGAGTAATATGTAAGGAAAGCTTATCATCTTCAGCCATTAAGTCAGAAAACTAGGGGAACTCAATAAGTACAGTTGGTGAACCAAGAGGTGGTTCAAGCTGGAAATAGAAATCAGGTCATGAAAGGTTTGGATAAAACAGTATGATAAATCCTAAATGGACTATTACAGGGGTTTGGAATGTTAAGCGTGGTAACAGAGAGCAACCCCCATATTCTCTCAAAATCTAGCCCATGCCCCTATCAGCAACGAGCTCTGGGCTGGACAGGCAGCATGTCATGTGACATAGCATGACTTGTGCTATTTGGATTGACATCTTAGGTGGGGACAAGAGATGCCATTGACATCTCATGTGGGGACAAGAGAAATGAGGACAGGTGTTAACTAGTGGCAAGAGTAACTTAGGTTAGCCAGCTGGAACCACCATCGGAGCAAGGAATGAATGGAGGAGGCAGGGTATAGGATTCTCCCATTGAGATCATTCCCTGGAAGGGCATCACTGTTGGGACTTATGGTATTACCTTGCCTGGAGGCTAGGAAAATCCCTTCCAGCTCTTGAACACTGGAGAAAGTTCTCACTTCTGCTCAAGTCACAAATGAGGCTTTAAGTTTAATACGAGTCACCAGCCAGATCTTGAGTTTTCTTTCCAAACTTGTTCTTTCCCATTTCTGTCAATGGCACCATCATCTAACAAATTGCCAAGTCCCTAAACCTGGAATCACCCCTCATTCTTTCCTTGCCCTCACGCCTCCCTCTCTTCCCCAGCACAGTTAATTTACTACCACCCTTCCTTCTGCCTTTAAGACCTAGATCAAAACACCATCTCCTGGCCAGGCACAGTGCCTCCTGCCTGTAATCCCAGTGTTTTGGGAGGCTAAGGCAGGTAGATCGCTTGAGGTCAGGAGCTCAAGACCAGCCTGATCAACATGGCAAAACTCTGTCTCTACTAAAAATACAAAAATTAGCCAGGCATGGTGACTCATGCCTGTAATCCCAGCTACTTGGGAGGCTGAGGCAGGAGAATTGCTTGAACCCAGGAGGCAGAGGTTGAGTGAGCCGAGACTGTGCCACTGCACTCCAGCCTAAGCGACAGAGTGAGACTCCTTCTCAAAACAAAACAAAACAAACACTAAAAAAAAAAAAAAAAAAAAACACCATCGCTTCTCCCTTGGACTTTGCAATAGCCTCCTAAGAGGTTTTCCTGTTCCTGCTTTTGCCCTCTGTATTCAATCCCTTCCCCACGTTATAGCCAGGGTTAACTATTAAAAATGCAACCCAGGTCCTATCATGCATCCTGTAATTGTAGCACATACAGAACCCTGACCATGGCCTATGGAAGCTTGTATGATCCAGTCACTGCTGACCTCTCAGACCTCATTCATAACGTCCTCCCCTTGCTTGTGTGCCCCAGACACACTGGTCTTCCCAGTCCTCAAATCAAGCCCTTTCCCAACTAAGGGCAATCCCCTTGTTATTCCCTCTGCCTGGGACACTCTTCACCAGGGTCTGCGCTTATCCTGATCCTTTGGGTCTCTGAGTAAACATCACCTCTTCGGAGAGACCTTCCATGGCTACCTTATCTAGAGGACTCCCAGCTCTACCACTTTCGGGCCCTCAACACAACCTGAAGTTAGTTAGTTACTAAGTTAGGACGTAAGCTTTGCAAGTGCAGAGAACTTGTCTTTTTTTTAAAAGCCTGCAGCATCCAGTATCTCCAGGCAGTCTCCCATTCAGGGACTAACCAGACCCCACTCTGCTTACGTCCAAGATCAAGCGAGTTCTTGTCCATCTGACTTGCTATAGTAGTCCCAGTGCCCAGCACAGTGCCTGGCATAGAGAACGCCCTCAATCATGACTTGCTGAGTGACTCACAGTGAATTTCTAACACACCTGAGACTTCATAAAATGCATCTACTCATCTTTTGCAGTAAAATATGTCAATAGACACAAAATATTTTGAAGGCTACTTTCATGGAATGCCTGAGGATTCTCAGTGTGACAAAGAAGCTGCAGACCCAGTATCATAAAACCTAGACCCCCAGTTTACTTAACATACCACATTTGTCTACTCCAAGGAAGATCTCTCTAACAGCAACCCAGGATATAACTTACTGGTTCAAGTGAGGGTTTTCAATTTTTTGGGGGGCTCCCTATTTCCAGTTCTTCTTCCAGCATAGTGGCAGTTACTTAATGGTCTTGGGGACAGATTATCCTGAGCAGCTACTCCTAGAGCCAGTAATGCTGTCAGAGACTCCAGGACCTGCACCTGCCTCTCCTCCAAGCTTTCTGCCGAGGGAGGTGCCAAAGCACACAGTGTTCCCAGAACAGACCTGGCTGAGCTGCTGAGGAAAGCTGCTCCCAGGAGATCTTCTATCAAACAACCTGCAGACGATTAGGAAATGCATGTCTGGGCTGCCTGGCTGGCCTTTTAAAATAGTCCTTTGCATTGAGGACATTCAAATCAGGCCTCTGATCCTCAGGGTACTGCAAAGAGGAAGGGTTCTCCTTAGCCATTGAGTTCTTTTAGAGTGAAAATGGGAGTAGACAGCATTTATTAGTTGAATGGATGATTAATACATTGGAGGAGGCCTTCTTTATACAGGAAGGAAGAATTCTAAGATAATACATATGTTTACATTGTGTTCACCATCAAGAGAACCATGAGAAGAACTTTCTTATTTCATTCTTCTTATTTATTTATTTATCTATTTATTTATTTAGACAGGGTCTCACTCTGTCACCCAGGCCGGAGTGCAGTGGTGTGATCATGACTCACTGCAGCCTCAACCTCCTGTGCTTAGGGTGTCCTCCTGCTTGAGTATGTGGGGCCACAGGTGCATGCCACCAGCCCAGCTAATTTTTAAAAAATTATTATTGGTAGAGATGGGACCTCACTACATTGCCCAGGCTGGTCTTGAACTCCCAGGCTCAAGTGATCCTCTCACTTTGACTTCCCAAAGTGCTGGGATTACAGATGTAAGTCACCATGCCCGGCCTCTTATTTCATTCTCACTTCTACTGTATTAACATAGATATTATTATTACTTACATTTTATTTTATTTATTTATATTTGAGACATGGTCTCACTCTGTCTCCCAGGCTATACTGCAGTGGCATAATCTGGCTCACCACAGCCTCAACCTCCTGGGCTCAGATGATCTTCCCACCTCAGCCTCCTGAGTAGCTAGGACTACAGGTACCTGCCACCACGCCTGGCAAAGTTTTGTATTTTTTTCTAGAGATGGGGTATTACCATGTTTCCCAGGATGGTCTCAAACTCTTGGGCTCGAGCAATCCACTGGCCTCGGCCTTCCAAAGTGCTAGGATTATAGGTGTGAGCCACTGGGCCTGGCCAATTATTATTACTTCCATTTTAAAGAAGAGAAAACAGATGCTCAAAGAGGTTAAGTAACTTGCTCATTTGCACAGCTATTAAGTAGCTGAGCTGGGATTTTAGCCTATGTCCTCCTATTACACCTACAGCTTATTTCTTATGTGGGTGGGTAAGCTCTGGATATCATTCCCAAGCTGCAGCCACAGTGAGGAGGCACAGAATTTCTGCACTGAAATCCCAGCAGCACAGGCAGGTAATAAGTGGATCTGCCTCTGTAATGTATCTTGAGTAGGTGGCCTGCGAACCCTTCGGCCCTCCCATGCCAGAAATAATCTCTGAGTACAGGCTGGGCTTCTGACTCTGTGACCTCTTCCCGCCTGATTTCTACTGAACGAGTCTTTACCCTGTCAAGAAGGGTTCCCTTTCATCACTTCTAAATGTATCCTTGCTGCTCCAAGCCAGCTAACGCTCACAGAGCTGCCTTGACCTGGGGCAGCCAGACCGAGCAGGTGAGGAGCTGTGAGCCTTTCTATGGGAGCTTTCAGAAGCCTCACATCTCTGTGCTGAGTTCTTCTTGTAGTTTTCTTTATCTTCCCCATTGGGTGTCCCTGCCCCATCTATTCTCCTGCCAGGTTTCTGGCTCTTTGAACGTGGACTGAACCCCCCACCGCTGCCTGCCACCAACAACCCAACACTGACATTTCCCTGACCCCTCTCCCAAGGTCTGAGGGTAAGGCCCCTGTTCCATGAGAAGGCCTAAGGTCTCTAATCGGTGTTCTCTTTAAAATAAGTGTGTCATCTGGCCCTGAAAGCTGTGCTTCTCAAACTTTCATGTGCACATGAATCACCCGGGCATCTTGTTAATGTGCGGATTCTGATTGGGTAGATCTGGGGTGGGGCCTGACAGCCTGCCTTTCTAACAAGGCCCCAGCCTGTGCGGATGCTGCTGGCCCATGACCAAAAGATCCCTTGGAGAAGTCTTTCTGTCTCTGTTAAAGACCCGGGGAAAGAGGAGCAGCAGCTTGAATGCTAGTGCCAGTCAAGGATGAGGGGCTGGAGTCAAAGTCTAGCATTTCAGCCAAACGCTGGACTAATTAGGTCAATTCAGACACTACATCTTGAGAGGGACTTTGGAGTACATCCAGAGTAGGGTGACTAGGGTGATGAGAGATCTAGAAACCACCTTTCAAATTAACTTACTAATATTTATGTAGTGCTTATTTTGTGCTAGGCAGAGCTCTAAGCGTTTTGCTTATATTAAGTAATTTAATCCTCACAACTAACCTGTGACATAGGTAGAGGCCAGGCCAGGTACTATTTTCTCTGCACATATTATCTCATTTAATATTCATAATGACCTATGAGGTAGGTGCTATTTTTATCCCCATTCCCACACATGAAGAACCAGAGGACCAGAAAAGTTAAGAGATTTGCTTAAGGTTATAACTAAATAAGTGACAGAGCTGGGATTTGAATTCACACAGTGCGGCTCTAAAGATTTTGCGTCTAGCAGCTACTAATAGTTTAACAACCAATGTGTGCAATTACTAAACATTTAAGTCAGCTCTTGCGAGCTGGTAGGAGTCTGCTCTGGTACACCACCGACACTGTCAGATTCTCCCAATGTGTTTGAGAAAGATTGTGGTGGGAAAGAATAGTTCTGATTGATTTACAACTTATTTTACCACATGCTAGTGTTTGCTCAAAGTGGGTAAGTGTCTGATGAAGCGAGGCAAAAATGTGCTTATTCAAAAAAGTCTTTGGGGAAAAAAAGGCTTCAAGATTTGCCCCAGCACTTTGGGAGGCCGAGACGGGCGGATCACAAGATCAGGAGATCGAGACCATCCTGGCTAACACGGTGAAACCCCGTCTCTACTAAAAAGTACAAAAAACTAGCCAGGCGAGGTGGTGGGCACCTGAGGTCCCAGCTGCTCGGGAGGCTGGGGCAGGAGAATGGCGTGAACCCGGGAGGCGGAGCTTGCAGTGAGCTGAGATCCGGCCACTGCACTCCAGCTTGGGCGACAAAGCGAGACTCCGTCTCAAAAAAAAAAAAAAGGATTATGGGTGAGTGGGGAGGCAGAGTTTCTAAAATGGTCCCCTAAAGATGTTCTGCCCTAATCCCTGGAATGTGTGAATATGCTGAGGTATCACTCCTGAAATGTTATATGGTATCACAGTTACCTTTAAAATAGGGACATCATCCAGGCGGGCCTGATTGAATTGCATGAGCCCTTAAAAGCAAAGAACTTTCTCTGGCTAAAGAAGAAGGGAAAGCCAGAAAGATGCGAGCCACAAGGAAGATTCAACATGCTGCTTTGGTTTGAAGATGAAGGGTGTCTTGTGAACAGGAACATAGGCAGCCTCTAGGTGCAAAGAGAGGCCCCTGGATGACAGCCAGCAAGGAAATGGGGACCTCTGACTTCAAGCCACAAGAGACGGGATTCTGCTGTTGGCCTGAATGAGCTTGGAAGCGTATATTTCCTCAGAGCCTCCAGATAAGATCCCAGCCTGGCCGATACCTTGGTTTCAGCCTTGCGAGACCTTGGACAGAGAATCCAGTCAAGCCTGCCTGGACTTCTGAGATACAGAACTGCGAGATAATAAATGGGTATTGCTTTAAGCCTCTATGTTTCTGAGAATTTGCTACACAGCAACAGACAACTAATATGGAAGGCTTATTGATTTTATGGAGGCAGGAACCTGAGCTAAATGATCTCTTGGAACTAGCCTGCACCATCTATTCTGTGAACAGAAAGAGTGTTTCAGGGTGTGTGTGAGAGCGTGCACAGACTCCCCTTTTGCTTTGGTATCTATTCTGGACCCTCCTTTGAGCCTTCTACTGCATGCAGCTTCTACATACCTGTGACTAGCTGGACTCATCAGAGATAACCTACTGAGGACGTGGCTTCCCCTAGGGAAAGTGTAGGAATATTTTGTCTCTACTGACCGTAAAGACCTGACTGCTGGACATGTTTATGGATGTAGACCCACATATTTGAGGACTTAATGCTCATTCTGTTAATTCTGAAATGTCTGGGTTTATAACTGGGCATCACAACCCATGGGTACCCCTCTGCTCTCCTAATTATCCACTTTCCCAGTGCCCGGAGAGCGTGTTACCTGTGGCTAGAGGGAAAGAGACATCTGAGGTAACTGGATGATTATGGACCTAGGATTCAGGGTATGATCAGAGGCAAGGCAGTGCCAAAAACCTCAAAGGGATCACTCGCTCTGTTTCCCAAAGACCAGGGCAAAATGAGGGAATTTCTAATTTTTTGGACATTAGTCTTTTCAAGTAGATGCCTTTTTCTTTTTGAAGGTTGTCATGCCTTGTCGGGTAGCTCTACAGGGTAGAAAAGATTTTAAAATCACAAAATTTTATTCTCCCCTTCCTTTCTTAGAGAATAAAGACTTAATCCTTCATCCTAAGAATGGAAACTCTCTGTAATGTCCATCCATCTGTCCATCCATCCATCCATCTCTGCAACCTGATCTTTTCCTTTCTTTTCTTTTCCTTTCTTTTCTTTTCTTTTCTTTCTTTTGTGAGAGAAAAAAAAGAAAGCTCGCTCTGTCACCCAGGCTGAAGTGCAGTAGCATGATCTTGACTCACTGCAACCTCTGCCTCCCAGGCTCAAATGAATTTCTTGCCTCAGCCTCCCAAGTAGCTGGGATTACAGGCATGCGCCATCACACCCAGCTAATTTTTGTATTTTTAGTCGAGACGGGGTTTTGCCATGTTGGCCCGGCTAGTCTCAAACTCCTGACCTCAGGTGATCCACCCGCCTTGGCCTCCCAAAGTGTTGGGATTACAGAGGTGACCCACTGTGCCCGGCTCAGGCTGGAATCTTACTGTCCAGAAATGCAGACATTTACTCTGCCCTGCCTCCCAAAGTGCTGGGATTACAGGCATGAGCCACCACGCCTGGCCTGCCACCTGATTTTTTCAAAATTTTCCACACAAACTCTGCACTTCAATTCTCTTCATTGTGCCCTAAACATGTCATTCCTCTGCTCACCCCAAGAATCAATCCTTCCTTCCTTCCTTCCTTCCTTCCTTCCTTCCTTCCTTCCTTCCTTCCTT
Source organism: Rhinopithecus bieti (assembly GCF_001698545.2). Lineage (NCBI taxonomy): Eukaryota > Metazoa > Chordata > Mammalia > Primates > Cercopithecidae > Rhinopithecus > Rhinopithecus bieti. Next base: position 160,121 of record NW_016820119.1, on the reverse strand, counting down.
CCTTCTTTCCTTCCTTCCTTCCTCCCTTCCATAATAAAGATTTCCCTCCTTCTTTGCTGCCCTATGGTGGGAAGTGCTTTATATTACTGCTTATGCGTGTATTCACGTGAGTGGGGGTATGATGGAGTGGGCTGAGGGTTAGGAACATTGCACTATACATTAGAGGGAGGATCTGGCCTTCTTGCAAGTAGCCTCTATATGAGTATTACCCAGTTATTCTCAAAAGGGAATTTAATCTTCAACCTTCATATCAGCGGGCCTGTGAAGGTTTCATCTCTGCATGTGACTCAGTTACTTACAGTTCCATTTGGGCCCCAAGTTTGTCCTGACTCACTTCAAGGCGGCTGGGGTGGGGGAGACAGGAATATTCACAACTCCAACTCTCTCTTTTTTCTAAGTCAAGAGAAGTAAATATATGTGTGTGTGTATATATGTGTGTGTGTGTGTGTGTGTGTGTGTGGTGTGTGTGTATATGCATGCCAATGGTCTAGGAATAAATGATTGCTGTGCCCTGAAGTTGACAAATCCCCTTCTTGGAAAGGCAGTGAGAAGAACCTATAAAATCATTTTATTTAACAGTGTGTCTTTTCCCAGCACTGAAGAGAACAAGTGGCTGGTTATAGGACTCATGGCTTTAGAGATGTTGGATCTCTCTGTCTTGTCTTCTCTCACTGCTGGGAATCTCATTTTGAGATAACAAATTTGATCCAAGCAGAAAAGAGAGAAGTTTGTATTGTATACACATGAAATGTTGGGTCCAAGCAAAACCTTCTAATGATTAGGAAGAGAGAGGAGCTGGCTCTTCAGGACTTGCATCAAATGCAGTCAAAAAGCCCTGCTTTCCACCCTAATTCTCTGTCCACTCAAGCTCTGAGAAAGCCCATATTTCTGGTGGATAATTTCTAGAGATCCTTGTAAATAGCAAATCCAGGAAAGATTGCTGTCCTTGGGTTGAGCAGAGAAAATATTTCAATTAGAGACTTAACTGCATGGGAGATTAGCTGATTCTATAGACATTTTCTTGACTGAACCAATCAGGGACGTCACTAAAGCAGAGCTGCAGCATTGCACAACCGCACTGGGCTTCAGGCACACAGAAGCCAATGAGAATGCTGCCCCCTGGTGTTGTGCAGCGCAGCAGCACTGGATGACAGAACAGCCTGCAAGTTGCATGTTAGCTACTGTCACCATTTGGGGTGTGAATTGTGGATCCCAAAGGGGTTGTCAGAAATTTCCACCTGTGAGAATTCTAAATGACTTGTTTTCCAGTTCAGAGTTCTTCCCTTCTTCTCCCAGTCAAAGGGGAAATTCTTGTTTTATACCACCTGGAGACAATGTAGGACCCAGGCTACTGAAGGGATGGAGGTAGTAGGCCTAAGTGCTTGTCCCAGCTCGGCTGCAGGAATAGTGGATCCTTTGTGCTAATGTGACAATCTAGCCTGCTGCTAGTTTCACAGAACCTGGTGACCTTGGAAGGAATGTAGTAGGCAAACTTCTTGGGAGATAGACTTTAAAAGCAGAAGCTGAGATTTTCACAAAGGTGTGGAAGGGAGACAGAAATCCTATTTCCTTTATGCTTAAAGGTCTGATATGTTATCCTTATCGTCAAAGCAAGAGGCTGATATAGAACAGAGAAGCATAGATCCAGGACAGGGATCAGGGTGAGACTAGTAAGTCAGAGGTGCAACATTTAAGGGTATACCTAAAAACTCAGTAATCAAGATCAATAATATGTTAATGCAATGCTTTTTAAAAGTTGGAATTAATGCAACAAATCCATGAGAAACAAAATATCAAAATGTTAAATAAAGACAGGTTCCTATCCTGCCCTTGCTGACTCACTTCATTTACCTCAGCCTAACCCTAACCCTAGGGAGGCAACTCTAGTGGTCCTCTGATGCCTTGTGGTGTAATAGACAGAATGACACCAGGTAAAGAGCAGAGTCTGAGTTCCGCTGCTGCTACTTACTTACTATAGGTTTTCCTAAGCCTAAACAAGGAAGACAAGAGCCTGTTTCTCTTTTGAGATTGTTATGGGTCATGACATGAACAAAAAAATACAACTCTTGTTTTTGGAAACTGCAGGTCTCCTTCAACTGTGTGTATGTGTGTGTGTGTGTGTGTGTGGTGTGTGTGCGTGTGTGTGTTTAATATAACTAGGGCTTTTAGTTCACCCTCCAGAGCTAACCCCTTAAGCCTTTCAGGAAACCAGACAACATTCTCAGCCTTTCAGGCTCTCTGTTCGTCTCTTCTGTCACTCCTCACTGGCCCTTCCTTGTCTTCTCTCTCACCAAAGGAAGTACCTGCCCTTTGCAAGAGCTCAGCTCTCATGTGCCTGCCCAAGGTTTGCCATAGGCCACATATGTTTCTTATCTTTAGACAATAGGGAGGAAATGGGAGGAGGGTGGAGTGTCTTCTTTGAGGACATTGCCTTTGAACTATACTCTGGACAGGTGTTGCCCAGTTTTCTCTGGCCCTCACTCTTGCCTTCTGCCTTGTCAAGCTTGCATGAATGGCATGCGCTTATTTGTCAGCGTGGTCCCCCTTGGCTTGGAACCCTCTTCTCTGCCACATGACCCTACTCAAACCACTTTCTCTTCCTACCTGGCCTCTTGCAGTAACTACGTAATTTATCTCCCTGCTTCCATTTCTCTTAGCCTGTTATGGTCCATTCTCCCCTCAGCTGGAATGCTTAAAAACAATTTTTTTTAAAGAAAATTGTAACATGCTGTTCCCCTACTTAAACCTTCCATAGGTTCCCATTGCATTTAAAATTAAAATTGAAACTGCACAATCCAACTGAGGAATTCTGAAACTTTAGCATACTCGGAATCATCTGGAGGGCTCGATAAAACACAATGTGGGGCCCCATCCCAGAGTTTGTGACTCAGCAGGCCTGGGTAGGGCCTGAGAATTTGCATTCCTAACAAGTTCCCAGGTAACACTGATGCTGCTGGCTCCAGAACCACAGTGAGAACTGCTGATCAAGCCTGCAAAGCCTGACCTTGCTGTCCCCACTCCCCTACTCACCTTCCACTACTTTTCTACCACCCTCTTTGCCTGGCCATGCCTGCCTTTGTTTTGTTTTCTCAAATGTCTCGTCCTCATTCCTGCCTCAGGGCCTCTGCACTACCTGCTTCCTCTGCCTGGAGCTTTCCTTCTCCAGATGGTCTCACGACCAGGTTCTTTTTAAATGTCTCAGCTTACATGTCACCACCACCTTGTCTACCCGGTCTGCTTGGCCCTCCAGCTACTCTCCATCATATCATTCTGTTTCCCTTTATCTTGTTTATTTATTTGTTTATCAATAAATGGTGTGTTTCTTTCATCAGAACAAAAGCTCCGTGAGAGCAGAAACCTTGTCTGTGTTCTTTGCCAGCACCCAGCACAGTCTCTGGCACACAGACAATACCCAATATATATTTGTTGAATGAATGAATGAATGATTAGTGAATACCAGTAAGTGGTGGAGCCAGAATTTGAGCCCAGGCCTTTCTAACTGCAGAGCCAATCTTAATGCTTAGTGTGTGATTTGTGCTAGGGATGCTGAGACACACTTGACTGGTCTCCCTGACTCTATTCTTGCATATACTACTCCCTCTGGAGCACTATTATAGGGCTACTCTTAGGAAAAGTTCACCTCGATAGCTCCTGTTTCCCTTCCCAAACAAGTCTAACCTCCTTTTCCTGGCTTTCAAAACATGGATGAAAATAGTCACCTTGGCTGGAATCATGGCTCTGCTGTCAAGTTCATTTATTTGGTTATGACTTTGGTTAAGCATATTCTCCATTGTTCTTTCCGATGATAGATGCCATGAAAATCATTATTCATTTGATCATTTACTGATTAAGAGCCTGGGCCTTAGAATCAGAGACGTCTGGATGCAGTCATTATGTTTTAGAACTTTTGACAAATTAGCGAATCTCTATGAGCCTCAGTTTCCTTAATTTAAGATGAGTGCAATAATAAAACCTACCTCACAGGGTTTTTGAGAGGATTAAATGAGATTATGGAAGCAAAACCACACAGCACAGTAACTGGCGTACAATAAGCAGTCATACATGCCACTTAATTTGATGATGGTCTGTCTGTTTAAGTTATAACTGGAGCAACCAATAAAATGATTTTTTTTTCTTAATGCCCAGGACAGGGTCAGAAGAGGGTGAGAAGTTTGGCAGGTGTTGGTTTGGGACCAGGTAGAGTGTTTTCTGAATTCCGTGGTCTAGTCTGCGGAAGAACTACAGATGAAGGAGTATGCTTTAAGAGGTCTTGAGTTTCCACAACATTTCCTTATTATTTTATCACTGCATATCCTGTCTTAGGAATTCTGTTTGGAAGTGGGATCATCTTTGCACTGTAGGCGCAAAGGAAGCCAAATGCCTTTTCAGGGTAACATTCCCTGTTATCAAACACTGCTCTTTGGTCTCTCACAGGGTGGATTGTGGGCAGTTCATCTCCATGTTTCAATCCCATTAGTTAAACACAGACAGGCCTTTCAGGGTCCTGTTTTTATCTCCATGGAGGTATGTGTGGGAGAACCAATGGTATCAATATGTACTCTGGAGGGCTCCTCAACCTTGGATAAGGAGAAGTTCTCCATGGATGTCCAGAGGTGGCAACTGAATTTACTTCTTTCTAGCCCTGCTTTTATTGACAGATAAACCCCCCCACCCATGCCCATTTCTTTTCCCAGAAATGCCAGAATCTGATCTTTGGGTCCCAGTACCAATTTCTCAAGTTCCTTTTGCACCCTGCCCTCGCTTCAGTGAATTCTCCTGAGTCCTGCTCCTTTACTCTTTTGCCTGGGCAGACTGCAGTGGCAGAAAGAGTGTTTCCCCTGCAGAAGACGTCTGCCCTTCCTCCGATTTCCACTTTTCACCTCTGTTCAGGGACAGATGGCTTGTAACCAATACTCATTTCAGGTGGACATTTATGTATTCCTGTCCTATTGAAGGAAATAAAATAAGCTTGGAAAAGCCTAGACTTATAGAGAGGTCATCACCAGTCGACAGGAGCCAGCCAGGAAAGCCTCTGGACCCCTCAGTTAAAAACATGTTTGTTTATATGGCACATCTCAGGGCTGCTACCTTTCCAATGCCATTCAGGTCACGAAAGAGTCAGGCCGACTCGTTCACCTGAAACAGGAGGTGGTGAAACTCTGGGGTGATAAAAGAAAGCATAACAATAGTGGCAGTAATATAATACATTTAAAATTCTACATCTACCTGGAGGGCCTTTAATCAAGGATTTCAAAGCACTTTCCCAGATCTTGCCCATTCATCTTTACCACATCCCTGGGAAACAGCTGGCAGGTAGATAGCAGAGCATTAAAATTAGGGTACTGTGTCATTATCTTTGATACCAGCACTATCTGTTTAGACAGCATTTTCTCTGAAGGACTAAAGAGCTCCATACACATTGTATTATCGAATTCTCACTTATTCATACAACATCCCCCATATTTGCTGCCTTGCAGGCGGTTTGGAAAACTTTGGATCCACAGAAATGCACAACTTTACTGCCTACTCCCTCCCCTCCCGTTGCTGCATAATTCACAGACACTTCCCAGTGCTGATCTGGCTGACCGTAAGCCACCAATACCATGGGCTGGACCACCTACCTTGTCTGTCACCACGACACAAGCACCCTCAGCACACACATTCAGTTTTATGTCAGTGAAACCAAAGGTGGTAGGAAGAACAAGTCATAAATTCCCTCATCAGATTTCATTTGAGTCTAGTTTGTTGGGTTTTAAAACCTCACTTGTATGGCTATCAGATGGACTTCATGGTTATTATGAAGATACAGCATTGGGAATGGATCTGCGGGGTCCACCGATCATATAAACCCATGGTTGAGGCTAAGCTTCAAGCACAGTCTCTGTCCACCTTGAAAGTGGGCATCAGCTTTACAATTGGCCCAGGGGATTGCTTTGATTTGTAAGAACTTCTGTATTTCCCTTCCACTGAAGTCATCAGGCAAGTGACATTCTTCTGTTATATACTTATAGTACATGTTACAGTTGTAAAGAATCAATCTTGTAATTGTTTTCTTATTTGTCTTCTCCACTATCCTAATAAGCTCTCTAAGGGCAGGAGCTGCATTTGTTTTAATCACCCTTATATCTTCAGAGTTAAGCACACATCAGATGCTTAATAAAAGTATCTGTTGAATGAAGCTGGGCACAGTGGCTCACACCTGTAATCCCAGCACTTTGGAAGGTGAAGGCAGGTGGATCACTTGAGTTCAGGAGTTCGAGACCAGCCTGGCCAACATGGTGAAACCCTGTGTCTACTAAAAAATACAAAAAATTAGCTGGGCGTGGTGGCAGGCGCCTGTAGTCCCAGCTACTCGGGAGGCTGAGGCAGGAGAATGGCGTAAACCCAGAAGGCAGAGCGTGCAGTGAGCCAAGACCGAGCCATTGCACTCCAGCCTGGGCGACAGAGCGAGACTAAATCTCAAAAAAAAAAAAAAAAAAAAAAAAAAAAAAAAATCAGCCAGGCGTGGTGGCACACGTCTGTAATCCCAGCTACTCAAGAAGCTGGGACATGAGAATTGCTTGAACCGGGGAAGCAGAGGTTACCGTGAGCTGAGATGGTGCCACTGCACTCCAGTCTGGGCAACAGAGTGAGACTCCATCTAAAAAAAAAAAATCTATTGAATGAATGAGGGAACGAATAATGGCATTTATCACATTGAACATTCTCTGGCTTAGGGCTTCTAATCACATCCTTTCTGCACTGGTGTAAGTTCCATGTCTGGGCATCATAATGGCCCCCACCCCCATGCCATATCATCATGCACCCTGGGAAACGCAGCCTTGCCAACACTTTCCCCTCATTTTCCTCAGTTCTTGAGACACATAGGCTCTGCTTAGATAGAAGCCTTATATTCGGCCCAGTCTCTTCCAATAATTTAGTTGAGCTCTGGGCTCAGAATATTTATATGGCCTGCTCAAAAAGCCCAGTGCTTCCAGCAAAATCTCTCACTTGCACCTGTCGCTGTGGTATGGCGAGAAAAACACATAAACTCTGGGGCCACAGAAACTTGAGTTAAAATCTTAGTTCTATTGCTTATAGCTGTGTGACCTTGGCCAAATCTCTTACCTCTTTGAGCTTTTGTTTCTTCAGCAGTTACCTGGAGATGATAACATTCACATTGGGTGGTCGTGCGGGTGACATGAGAAAGCACAGGCAGCAGGCTCAGTAAATGATGGTTCCCTTTCCTTCCCTTCTTTCCTTGACCCCTTCCTTTGACTCATCCTCCCTCCCGGCTGCCAGTTATCGTCTGGATGCCTCTAGCTGTCATCCCCTAGATTTTAGGCTCCATGCTGGAAGAGTTGAGACTCAGACTATATTTAGATGCCTTAGTGCTTTCATTTTTTTATACCACTGTGTTGCTATGGTGATGGTGGAGAGGGGAGGGGAAGGACAGCTTGAAAGGAAAGATGGAGCTCAGTGGTGAAGATTGGTGGCCCTGGCTGTGGACTGTTCCTGGCTGGTACTCTCCAAGGAGATTTACCTGTGCATTCCATCAGGAGATGCAGCAAGGAGATAGGAGGAGGCACTGCTTAGTAAAGGCTCTTAGGAAAAGAGAAGATAAAGAGGACTGACTGTTGAAAACTGCTCACTCCACTGGCCCAGACACAGCCTTAACTCCAGGAACCTTCCTTAAGTGGCTTCTCTAGCAATTGAGTCAGGAGACAGCAAATGGGGTTGAGTGGAGAAATGACATCAGTTATGTTGGAGTTTGGAAGATGTTCAGACCAGACTCCTTCACAGGAAGAAAGTCCCATCTTTATACCATGGCCCAGGATTGTCATGGATTCTGTTCATTAAGGAAACCAAAGTTGTACAAGGGCAGAAAAGAGGAGAAGTCCTTGTATTTGGGTACAGAGCTCTATTGCATTTTATTTGTGCACAGAGCTCCACTCACTGGATTTGAATGTAAGCATGGTAGGCTCCAAGCTGATGTAGAAACTTGCACTGTAGAATGATCCAGTGTTCCCAAAATGGTTACACATCATTTCACTGGGTCCTCAAAAATGGCCTGGTGAAGTGGGATTATCTTTACATGAGAAAATGACATAGGTTGGCAACTTGCCCAATGTCACATAGCTGGTAAATGGCAGAGCAAAGAATTGAACTCAAGCCACCTGGACTCCAACTCTAATGTTCTTTCCAGTATACCAATGGCTACCAAAACCAATTATTTAAAGCTGAAGAAAATTTATGTGAAGATGAAAGCCTTTGGTGAAATAGAACCAAACAAAGCGGATATAAGCAGAGATGCTGAAGTTGAAGTGGAGAATCTCCCTTCGACAAAACCTCCTTCCACTTCACCTGCCAGAAAAGAGGGTCCTAGGCAGCACTCTGTAAGGGTGGTGGTTGAAGCACCCATATTAGAAACATCTGGTATAACTGTAAAAGTGCCAATTACTAAGTCCCAGTCCCAGATTCTGATTTGTAGATCTGGGGTACTTTTCTTTGGACAAGCATCCAGGAAATCTGGATAAATACTAATTTAACTGGAGTTAAACAAACAACTCTTGACTCAGAAAATTGGGAGATGGAACAAAATTGCATCACCTATCTCTTTTTCCTATCTGATTCCTCAAGCTCATTTTTAGCAGCCTGAGGTCAGGCATGCCAAAATAATCAGGCTGGATTGTCTTGTGAAGTTTTCCAACTGCCCTCTGGGCCTCCATCAGTGGCTGATCCCTGGGCTCTAGTCTATGTGGGTCATCAGGGTCCAGGTGAGGCCACAGCCACTGTTTGACCTTGGTGGGGTCATCACTGTGCCTAACAGCAGATGCAAGGAGACTCTGGGTGAAGGGCAGGGAAGAAGGGTATCATATTCAAGAGCTCAGGAGGGGATGTTTATCAGATGAAAAGTCCCAAAGAAGCATGCAAGATTGGGACTAAAAATATATTTATTGGCCAAAGCAGAAAGTTTGGGAAAATCTGCAGGGAAATGAATACTTGATTTCTCATTCATCAAAGGGTTGAAAGAACAGTATGGAAAATGAAGGAGATTCTGAAGGTGCTGTTGAAGGGAGAATCAGTGTAAGATTTTTAGTTCCTCTAAATTCTGAGGACCTTAGGATGCTCCCCTCACTTATAAATAACAGCTCCCTGTGGGCAAACACTGTGTGTGACATACATTTAATCCTTCTCGTTGAATCCTTCTCAGAGCACTATTAAGTACTAGTAGCATTTCTATTTTGCCCATGAGGAATCTGAACCTATTAGAAGTCAGGTAACTTTGTCCAAGGTCATCCAGGTAGGAAGTGATAGAACGAGGATTTGATTCCAGTGGTCTGATTCCAAGACCCCTGCATACTTGTCCAAAACCTACTGACCCTAAATAGATGTAAATAGGCCAATTAAATATCCATGATAAGATTTTTCTTAAAATATCAGATTATTTCAATTTTTTCAAATAATTTGTTGGGGGGTGACCCTACTAGGTGAAGCTTTTAGGTAATCCAGCACCAGGTAGGTAAAGGAACATCTGCAAGGGAGTTATATTCCCAATCTCCTTTGCTGCTTCCTGCTCTGGCAGGAGATTGCATTTGTTCAGTTGTTTTTACAAAGTCTTCTTAAAGCAAAATCTAGTTAAATCAACAATAACAACAACAACAAGGCAATATATTTATTATGCAAGCCCTGCATACGAGGCAGAGCTGAGATTCCATCTCCTGAAGAAACTTTCCTCATGACTCAGGCCCACAAGCCCTCTCCCTCTTCTGAACCTGGTCTCATTTCTAGTCTGTAGCTACCACGTGGCACCCAGCACACACAACTTCTGTCTTCTCTCACCTTGCCCTGTGAGCCCCATGGGGGTGTAGCCGTGTCAGACACCTCTCTGTTTCTCCAATGCTTGGCCAAGTGAGGCTAGCTTAAGCTATCAAGCATTCCGCTGAACCAAAGGGAAAATGAAATTGAAGGAGGCCAAGGAATTATGGGCACAGAGGGAGGTGAGAATGGGTAGCCCAAATTCACCAGCCTTCTGTGTAATTTCAGTATTGATGGAAATGCTCTTGAATGAATTTCTTTCTTCCCCATCTGTACCAATTCCCTTAGGTCATAATTAACTTTCATATCCCGGCACTTTGTCCTGGGGTCAAGGAAGGACAGGTAGGGACAGGAGGTAAACAGGGGCAGGAAGTAGACATGACCTAGTCACAACTCACAATCCAAGCTCATGGTCCAAAGGAAGGTGACCAATTCTGGTTTTAAAACCCTTCATAAGTTTAGGTTCCACATGATTTGTTTCTACTGTTCCATTTTGGAGACTGACCTAGCTCCTCTCCCCAGCATCTCCTTTAGATTCTGACAACATATGTAGAGTCATTGTTTTTCCAAGAATCCATGCCTCAAGCATGAAGCCTTCTGATGAGATTTATCATCTCTGGAGAGCTCTTTACAGTGGACAAAATGCTTCCCCATGCATGACCACTCAAGGGTTTCCCAACCACCCTGTAGGCTGGGCAGGGCAGTTATTAAGGATCTCACTTTATTGCTGAAATGAAATTATGGGGTTAGTTTTGGGGATATATTGGCCTATTTCCTCTCTCCCAAAGGAAAACAAAATCCTGTTGGGGATTCAGCTGTAAATGTCTTAAGTTTTGGAAGAAGAAGAGAAAGAGAGGAGAGTCCTTTTTTCTGGAGACAAAATTAACTCTAGCACTGGTCAGCAGACAATTGACCATATTTCCTATAACTTGTTGCCTACTACCAACTTCTAATCCCTGAAGGGTAGAGAATCCCAATAATCCTTTGCATGTGCACTAGGCACTTCTGTTTACAGTTATTTCATTTTATTCTCTTAACAGCCCAGTGAAGTCTATGCAGTTATGTTCCCTTCCACTTGAGAGTTACAGGAATTGAGACCTAGTGGTATCCAAAAATCTGCCCAAGTTCACATAGATGGTAAATGGTACAGCTCAGCTTAGGCTCATGTCTTCAGAAAATGAGGTCAGGGATCTTTTTAATACTCTATTCCTCTCTGTCTTTGAGCATTACCCAATTCATACCTGGACATTCTGGAGGCAACAGAAGCAGTATCTGAAGATGGTCCATTTCCATGGATCAAGGGTATTACAACACATGAGAGAAGTTAAGAATGAAGATCTTGTAGTCAGGTTAACCTATGTTTGAGCCATGACTGACCACTTATAGCTGAATAACATTGGGAAAAGCACCTTTTTAAGCCTCTAAATTCTCATGTGTAAAAGGATGATGGGATGATTAAGTGAGATGCTCTCCTGCAAATTACTTAGCAGAAATTGCTCAATATAAACTCATTGCTGTTGTGATTCTTGACAATGCTCCTGACATTAATCACTAAGTCTGTTTTAATGAAGGGGTCCTGCATAACATTATATCACCTTGGTTATTTTCCAGGATGGAGGTGGTATCTCACATGCTTAGACATCTTCTCTATTTCACCAACTTTCCTATTTGCTTTCCTAAAAGCGGTATAATGTTGCTTCTTAAGCACACCCTCCATTAAGAGTAGTTTCAATGTCTGTTGTTGTCAAACTTCTAGGGCTTGAGGATATAAATCCTGTGAGTGGGTGGTTATCTTATCTTTTCACCCTGCTGGTCATTATTCAGCCAAGCTGAACACATTTCTTTCTTTTCATTTTTTTCCTCACACTCTGTCTAGTCAAGTTTCTAAAGTAAGCAAACGTGTCATTGAAGTGATCAGACAGAACACTTAGCATTTTTCTCACACGCATACATTTTCAAAGTACTTTTCCATCTCTCTCCAATGCTCAATGTCTAGAGGGAATCTGGTGTTTTGGAGCATGGCATTAAGAGAGGGGGAAATTGAATGTTTTCTGGAATTGTTACACGCCTAATGGGGACTTGGAAAATATCCATTGAGAAAGAGGAGAAATGGAGTTGGGGTGAGAAATTAAGAAACTGTCTCAGCTCAGAAAACTGGATTTCAGGATCTGAAGAGCTCTAGGTCTCCAGATTCCTAGAATTCTGTTTCCCAAATGGTATTTTGGACCATGGAGCAGTGGAGGTTTCAAGAATGTGATGAAAGAAGAAGATGCTTGAGGAATAATGTTTATAAGGTGGATGATGGGAGGGAAGACATGGTTAGACAAACTGTGTAGTAGGGGAGGGATGGAAAAAGGTTTTTCTGGACCTCAGAAATTAAATTCCATTTACAAATGGCTATTGAGTTTCCAGGGGCAAAGTATGTGATAGGCATTAGGGGGAAGTTAAAAGATGAGTAAGACATTGTTCTTTATCTTAAGAGCTTCACATGAGATGGACAAATATTGAGAAAGAGTGACCCAGAATCCATCAAGGCCAAATTCATAACCTACAGATTCTCTATCTGTGGAAATTTCTTCTGAGCACTGGTGTTGGGAAGGGGAATAGATTAGCACCCCATTTTTCATGCACAACAAAACAAAACACACCAACACACAAAACTGTATAGCAATAGTAATAATAATTATTATTTACTACTGATAAAACACATACAATCAGATTATGATTTCTTTCCTTCTATGCATTCTCCTTGGACTGTACTGGTATTGCCATGAAGGTGAAATATTGACCTGATTTCTCCTGGATAGCAACGTTTGCAGTTCAATCTGGTAACTACTTAATGTGATGCCCCAAGGCCCTTCTCTTACCTTTAACCTGACCCACCTCCCCACCTGCAATGACCCACATTGACCGAATCCCTACAACATGCCCAGTCCTGTTTGGCACCTAGTAAATGTCAGGTATCATAATAAGACGCCAACGCTATGTAGAAATGAATAAAACAGTTTCAAGATTTTACAGTCCAATGGGGAAAGCAGACATGTAAGCAGATATTTATACTGTAGTCTCTGATTTATGAAACTGGGAAGAGCCTCAAAGACTTCAGTGTTCCAATATGTCCTATGCCACACATTGTTTGATAAAATAACAGCTAATACTTACATGTCATTTAATATGCTCCAGGCACTACTATGTGTGGTTTATATGTATTAACTCATCAAATCTCCACAACACACCAGAGTAGGAACCATTATTACTCCTCTCTCAAAAATGATAAAAACTGAGGCACAAGGAGGTTAAGTGACAGCTAATAAATGATAGAGACAGAATGTGAACTGAGGAGGGCTAGCTCCACAGTCCACGTCCTTAGCCACTATACTATACTGCCTTTCAAATGAGATATAAAAATTGCTTTTCAATGAAATGGAGGGGATTGTGGCTTCTCTCGTCACCTCTGAGTCTCTCTCTGGCTTCTTTATAGCCAGCATTTATTAAGTGTTCCTTATGTGCCAGATACTATGCTAAGTGCTTTCAACACATCTCATTTAGGTCTCATTCAACTTGATGAGGCAGGTACTAGCATTATCTTCATTTTACAGAGGAGGGACTGAGAATAAGAGAGATTCAGTAAAATCCAAAGTTGCACAGAGAAGCAAGATGAAACCAGGATTCCAGTCCAGCTTAGTTGGACTCCAAGCCCAAAGCCTTCCCTTATTTAAAAAACATTATTTTCTTCAATTTCTTTTCTTTTCTTTTTTTTCTTTTTTTCTTCTTTCTTTCTTTCTCCCCTTCCTTCCTTCCTTCCTTCCTTCCTTCCTTCTTTCTTTTTTTCTTTCTTTCTGAGATGGAGTCTCACTCTGTTGCCCAGGCTGGACTGCAATGGCATGATCTCGCCTCACTGCAACCTCCACCTCCCAGGTTCAAGCAGTTCTCCGGCCTCAGCCTCCCGAGTAGCTGGGATTACAGGAGCCCGCCACCACACTCGGCTAATTTTTTGTATTTTTTGGTAGAGATGGGGTTTCACCATGTTGGCCAGGCTGGTCTTGAACTGATCTCTCCCAAAGTGCTGGGATTATAGGCATGAGCCACTGCACCTGGCCAATTTCTTTCTTTTTTCCTAAGACAATGTTATAGCACCAAAGCCCCCATTTGACCTGAATATCTTCTTCCTCTGTCATGGGCTATTTTTGCTGGAATCTCAAGAATAATAGGATAACTATCCCTAGTTCCCTCTGCCTAAGACCAGACATGCCAAGCCCTCTGCTCTAGGAATGTGTTTGCATCCACCTCTTGCTGAGATCAGTCAGATTCCATAAACCACCCTCTACTACCCAGAGTCAATGCTGAGTTAGGTGTGCTGGAGGGAAACCGATGGGGCTTTCAGCAGAGGAGTCCTATGAAGTTCCAAAGGCCCTGATTGACTGGAGGCAGGCTGCTGCTGATGTCAGCTTTCATAGGTACCACTATCCAAAGCCTTATGATTATCTGAGAAAAGAAATATTCTCAGGAATCTCTAGCCATCTAACATAGTTTTAACATTGCTACAATTGCCCAAAGGGAAAAATAATTCAGAATCATTCTTATCTCCAGATGTCCTTGTCAAAGTCCAGGCTAGCGTATCTTTAGGATAACCATCATAAAACCAAGAAAATAGAAAGCATTTAATGTGAAGAATAAGAACAGGCAGACACAGGCAGATGGCACTCTGAAGGAGCACTGCCCTCCTAAGGAAGAACTTAGGCTGCTGGGCAACTTCCGTTTATCTTCTCAAACTTCCTGGAACATTGGCCGCTGACATACCTTATCTATTTATTGATGGCCCAGAAGCCATATAAACACTATCTATCGATGGCTACCAGGACTTGTGTCCAGCAGGTTCAAACACTTGCCATTTGATCTCATTTATCTGCACTTTTTTTTTTCTTAATGTTCTGCCATAAAAAAAGTTAAAAGCGATAGTCTCCCCTTTTTCCTGTCTTAAGCAGTTACTCTCCATCAAATATTCAAATTCATCTTCTGAATGTACAGAAAAATCATTTGAGCTGTCATTCACAATTTTAGCTCTTAGGTAAATCAAACAAATTGGAAGCAATTGCTGTAAGAGCTATACAGGCAAACAAATTCAGCTCCATCTCTCATATGTTTCTGCTTCATGGAATTTGAGCTCCACGTATCATCCATCATTTCTACTTTATAAAAGACGTGTATGGACCAGAACTTTGCAGCCCATGTTAAATAGGAAATTAACTAACAAGTTCTCTAAATATTCATGGTGCATCTACATATGCAAGAAAATGTGCTACAAATTGACAAGGTATAAATCGGATTCTCTGTCCACCAAGAGACTGCAATATATGTGCATAATAGGTAATATTTCATAGTTATAGAACAGGTGCTACAGGAAGTGTGTAATAAATGGAGGGAATGTTCACTTGGTAGGTATTAAAGGGTTCTTGAAAGGGCTGGTCATTGGATGGAGCAGGTCATTGAGAATACATAAGATTCAGGTAAGTGAGGTGCGGAGATTGGGAAAAGAAGATTATGAACACTGAGGCACTGAAACAAGAAAATATGAAGTGCATTTAGCAGACAATGGGTAGGCCCATGTGGCCAGAGCAGAAGGGTTGTGGGAGCAAGTAATGAGATATACATCTGTTTGGTGATGCTCTGATAACTACCAAAGCCCCTTTTCTAAATAGGAGTCCCTTGAGAATAGAATTCATCTAGGTAGGTTTTCTGGGGAAGCCAGTGCCCACCAGTCTCCTGTGGATACTGTGTTTTCTTTCTTAAGGACTGCTTTAGAAGCAAATCCCTGAGAGCTGTGTCAGCTAGGATAACTCTCTCTGCTACTCTCAGGTAATGGCTCCTTCCCTATTAGGCTATCAACCTTTCTTCTGCTGCTTCTGACACCTGAGTCACTGGGCTCAACATTGAAGACTTTGGTACCTGGCTCATAGGCTTCCTGCCAGCATCCTGGCTGACTTTAGTGGCCCAAGATAACTTATTAGAAATCCTTGGCCCTCAGTCCCTTGACCTTTTCCCTTTTAATAGCCTCAACCTTTACTTTACCCATCCACTCTCAAGTCTATACCCTGAGCATTATCATCACCTAGAACTACTCCTCATCAGAGAAATCAAATTCAAACATTCCATAGCTGAACTTCTTATTTTCTTTACCAAAGCTTCTTCTCCTCCTTTAACCCCCATGTCAGTGGATGGTACCACTACCCATTCTTGACTGCATTCTGGCTTCCTCTCCAGAGTACCCCATTTCCAATCAGGCACCAGATCCTGTTGTTTTTACCTATTTCTACCTCATGCATACATTTTCTTTTTTTCATTCCCTGCTAAAACTCTCATATATTGGCCACCATCACCTCTGGCCTGGATTCTGGTAACAGTCTCCTAACTCATATTCCTGACCTGATTTGTACCCACTCAACTTCATTCACCCAATACAGCTGAAGTCATCTGTTCAAGTGGCAAACCTCACTATGCTCTTCCTTCCCTCCAAATTTTGAATGGCACTCCTCTGTCCTCCACCCTTCTTAGCATGCTGAAAGAGGCCTTTTTCTAGAATGCTGTTACTTGTTCTCTTCCTTGCCCAGTTCCACACATCTCCGGATCTCAGACACCATCTTCTCTGAGATGCTTTTCCCAACCTCTTTAGGCTAGTTTGGGGAGCCTTCCACAGCTGGTGTTTGCCTTTGGGATGGCACTTAATATACTAAATACTCAATTGAAATTACTTGTTTATAAGACCACCTCCAGCACGAAGAACAGTTTCTAAACCATAACAGGAGCTCATAAATGCTTATGAAATGAATGAAAAGAGATGCAAGCGAGAAACACTTTGAATATAGGAAGGGGAAGTAAGACGAAGTAAAATATAAATTTAAGGTTTGCTACTGGTGAAAGAGGTGGGGATTGTGGAGCAACGGGCAGAGGAGGAACTTCCAGAAGAGAAGAAGCAGGGTTTGAAAATGACACTTTCAAGTTGGGCATGCTGACTTGGAGAATGAGTAGATATGAGGGAACAGAGCCAGGAAACACAGATTTGAGACTTAGACACAAAGAAGAGATATTTTTATCTATCTGTGTAGATGATGTGTTTAATACATATTGTGTGGCTTCATCACACCATTGAGCCATTGTGACTTCCATTTGCTGTTTTCATACAATATGATGCTTGTTTATTAATTGGCTTCTACTGATTTTCCCCCAAAAGATAATTTCTTTGATCAACACATTGGCTGACTATCGATTTATACATTTCTATTTATTTATAGAGAGAGGATCAGAGGACCAAGATTTGTATACGCAGGAAATTTTACCAATTATACAGGTAATTCAGGTATAAACGAGAGAGTTTTTCTTAATTTTTGAAATAATTATTTTCATTGTTTCTGATTTTGAAGATCTGCAGGGATGTTTTTCTCTTACAACTACCCTTTCTGTCTCTTTTTTGAACATACTTTCCTAACTGCAGCTGTTAATTTCCTCATCACACAATCAAGCCATTGTGACTTTTGTTTGCTGTTTTTATGCAGCCTGATGCTTGTTTTTCAATTGCCTTCTATTCTTTTCCCCGAAAGATAATTTCTTTGATCAACACATTGGTTGACCATAGATTTATACATGTTTTACCAGAAATATTCTTGCTTGCTCTCCCTCCTACCTCCTCTAAGTTGATTTCCTATTAAGGAATACTGTATTCTGAATTTTCTTCTCTTCCCTTCCAAGTGAATAATTATTAGTACTTAAACTATCACATCATATGTGCATGTCCTCCTGCCTACTAATTAATTTCAGAAACTCAGTGCCCTTTAACAGATAAAAGAATGGTGCATTGGTACTTCACAGGGGTCACATTTTACCCCTAGGATCCCAAATCAGTCCACATTTTCCTAATCGTGGTATACAGGTTTGATTTAGTAAAGTCACAATTATCTTTCAGAGTTGAAATATAAACACAAAGCTTCATGAATCTAATCATATTCCTTCCTGCCACAGGAAGAACTTTTGGTCTTTTGGAAAAACTTGTATATAGTGGTTCTTATTCCAAGTAAATTAAATATATGGAATTCCTGACTCTTATAGAAGTATTACAATATTTCCTTGATGAACTTGTGTAGCTGGAAGCAGACCTGCCATGAAATGTGAAACTGCATCTCGCTTGTGTGAGCAGCCCTGGTCAAATGTGTAAATCTCTAAGTGTAGCAAAACCTCCCTTTGCTCTAGGAAGTAGTTCTTAGCCTTTTGGGGGATCACAAACTGCTTCGATGATTCAGGTGCTTCTTACCAGAAAAATGCACATACTCACACACAATGTTTTGTATATAATTTCAGGGAGTTCAAAGATCTTTGAAAACCTAGCCATCAATCCTCTAAAGGTCCATGGAATGCCAGTTGACAACCCCTGGACTAAGAGCTAAAGATCAATTGTTGATGGATGAGGAATTTCATAAACCTCAGAATGTGAAGAAAACAGCTGCAATGAAAATGTGCACTGCTGGGCAGCAGCTACAACTCACAGCAGGAGATGCGCGGCTTGTGTATAGTCAAGCCCAGCATGGCATTGAGTGGGCTGCCATCTTCCTTTCTGCAGGACATCATGTATTCTACTCATTCTATTATACGATTTAATTTTGTGGCAGCAGAGCTCTAATTTTATAATGGAAGTCAACACAAAATGGCTCCTTTTTTTATAACAAAAATTTGTCTTACAATCATTTCAGCTAAAACAAACTCGGTTTTTAGCAGGAGGGAGGATGGGGGAGGAGGAAGCTCCTGAGGTAAAAGAGCTGCTCACTTTGCCTCTTCTCCCTTCCTTCCTACAAACCCTGGCTCTTCACTTTCTTTAATATCTTATACTCCCTTGACTCCTACTCTCTTTTATTAGGTCTCATTTCATTTTCTTGAAGCTGGTACTTGAATATCTTATATCAGTTTCAATATTTCGATGTCTACTATTGATCTCATTTCACATTGCTTTGCAGATATCTGGTTTCAGAGCCACGCACCCTTCCCTTGAATCCTAACAGGGAAGCTTGGTGCTTTTGATCATTTGAATCACCATCTCTTATGTTCTATTTTAACTTGAGGCAATGTAATCTCCCTTCTTCAATACTTACTTCAAACTTAGCTGATCTTTGATTTTTCGAAGTCATGTTTAGAAGTGTGACCTGCAGGATATGCCAGCCTGATAACCACAAATTACAAACTGGACTATTTTGCTGATCTCACCATCATCCTCACAATTGCATTTATTACAATTTTAAATGTACATGAAAGCTCATTAGTTACTGAGACAATTTGAGATTTTTCTCTCCCTTTCCCCAAATCCTCTAAAACACCACTGTGCTGTGGATATACAGTTCTCAAGCCAACATTTCTCACCATGTTACTTCCTATCCAACCCTCACAGACTGTATACTTTGTTTTTCTTTGATTCTATTCTAAAGAAATCCTTGTAGGGTTCATGAAATCCTAACTCCACATGATTTTCAAAGGACTTTGATTTTTCTGTCCTTAACATCAGGACTTTATCACCTTCCTTCATGTCCCTTGGCCTCCAACACTACCGAGCTACTTGCCCTTCCCAGGTGCTCATATTCTTCTGCATTTTTGCTTATGTGATTGTTTCTGTCTGGGGTGCACTTCCTCCCTTGTACACCTCATGACTCCCAGTCATTCTTTGAGGGTGTGCTCAAGTTTCCCTCAGCTCTCCTGGAATGCTTTCCTGATGCCCCTCCTCACTTCAATCCAGACCCACATAGGTCCCCGCCCTGCCCCTGTCATGCCTCTCAGGGCTCTTGCGTTGCAGAGCTGGCAGCTCTGCTTTGTAGCGTTGATTACTTGTCCATGTCCACACCTCCCTCTAGACCAAAAGCTCCTTAAGGTCTGAGTATTACCACCTAGAGTGTCAACCTCCTTCCCACACCCCTGGTTTGGGGTACCTTCATGCCTCTAACCCTAACCATGTTGCTCACATGGGAGTGGCTTTTTACATAGACTATCTCTCCCACAGAATGAATGGCCTAAACGTTCTTTGACAATCCATTTCCAACATTTAAACTGAAGATGTGGGCCTGAGGGCTGCCTGTAGTTATGTCTCCAGCCCAGGGGAGGGAACCAGTTTGAGAGAAAAAAGACGGCCTAAAAGAAAAATAAAGAATTCTGGAGACATTTAAATTCCTGGTTTTCATCATTCCTGGGACTTTCTTTCTCATGCTTTGCTTATGCAAGCCAAAAAAATCCCAATTTCTCCAAAGTGAATTCAAGCTGGGTTTCTGCCCTTTGCAGCCAAAGAATCCTCTGAAATAATATGGACCATCTTATTCATGTCTCTACCTTCAGTAGCTGACTCAGGTTTTGGCATTTAATATGGGCTTCAGAAACATTGGCATTGTTAGTTCAAAGCCTGAAATTGTATTTGTTGTAATGTGAAATCAGGAATTGAGGTGGGAGTAAGCACATGTCATACTGTGACAGATGTATAAGGCTTACACCTTAGAGCTGTACAGTGAAGTACTAACTCCACACATTCTGAGCATCTCTTTGGGTCTGAGTTTATTCTGTTGGTATTTGGCCTACCATGCTGCAGAAGTGTTGGCTGTTTCTTATCTAACAGAGAATGATTAGCTCTCCTAGGGTGTAGCCCTGAAAGACAAAATGAGGGAGAGCATAGCATGCATACTCGTTAGATGACTTGGTTGCCCAGTTGTCTTTCTGTTTGCGTGGTGCACAGGGTATTGGGTATGGGAGACAGAACAGCTGCGATGGACACTGTTTACCAGCTGGGTGGTCCTGGGAAGGCAGCTTCACTTCTCTGGGCCCTTTTTTCCCCATTTGCCAAGTGGAGAGAGTAACACCTGTCTCACATACCTCACAGGACTATTGAGGGGATGAGATAACACATACGGCAATGCTTTGTTGTTTTTAAATCCTTTCTCGGAGAGTCATGTCTGGCCCTTTTCTAAACACAGAGGGCACTGCAGGGCTGACGGGCCGGCTTTGATAAACACATGGCCCAAGAAGGGGTCACTGCTTCAAGAACTGGCCTCATGCACCTTTGTCAAGGAGCTGGGGTGAGCCTTCCCAACTCTGACATCTGCTTTCTGTCTTTTCTGTCCTCTTAACTCAATTGTCAAACAAAGCTTCTGGACACTTCCCATTCTGCCACTGCTCAGAAAGCCTCTCTGCTCAGCCTTTGGTTATGAAAATGGAGCCTGAGTCCCCTGCCTACCTGCCCCATTTGCGTAGAACACACCCTCTGGTACCTGCCCCAGCTCATGAGTTGGGTTGAACCTCAATGAAACCCGACAGGCTGTTCCCTCACAGGCTCCCACTAGTTTGTGCAGTGTCCAGGATGTTTCCGTTGAACACAAGTAACTCTGCATAAGACCCAATGTTGACTGCTAGCCGGACGGTGTGGGCCAGCATGGGAAAGTGGCCAGGGGAGCCCCATCTAGTTCTGACTCTGTTTCCTTCCTTGCTGACCTTTGCATAAGTAGCTTCCAGCAGCTTCCTAGTCTGCTAGACTGGAAAGGACATCTCCGACATCTCTGACACCCAGTCCATGGCCTCCCCTCCAATGGGAGGCAGTGGTAGAAAGATGGAGGCTTTGGAGATGGATTAAAATCCCAGTGCTACAGCCACCTACCTGTGGGAACTAGCACATACAACACAACATTGCTGAGTCAGACTCTCGGCCTGTGAAATGTGGATAATAAAGCTTGCATAACACTGCAACAATGGCTGATGGTTGGGTAGCTGCCTGGTATATAACAGGTGCTCCATAAATATCAGTTTCCTTTCCCATCCTTCAACTATAAAACCAACAGTTCCCATCATTACAACGTCTTACATTTTTGGAAGAAACTTGCATGCACAATCTGATTCCACAAATGAAAATATTTCAAAAAGAAATCTTGGAGGAAGAAATACATTTCCTTATCTCCCCAACCTGCTGAGACCCAAATTCTGGGTTCTGCATTCTCTCAGCAACAAGAGAGAACACAGCATGAGCTATACTCCTTCCCAGCCTGGGGACATTGAGGGAGGAGTGGGGTTCAGTTTGTCAGCCTGCTCAGGGTGAAGGCAGAATGTCCCCGCTGCTGTTGGTGGGGAGGAGGTGCCTCCAGAGCTCTGGGCTGGGTACAGCTCAGCAGAGCCCTCGGGGCTGAGGATGTGTGTCAGCAGCAAAAATAATTCCATCTGCTGGGGCTGCTTATGTTTTCAAAGCACTTTCTCGTCTTTTATCTGTTTTTCCCCATACAGTATCCATGTGAAATGGGTATCATCGTTCCCATCTGACAGATGAGGAAATGAAGCAGAGAGCAGCAGTATTGCAAGTGGCTAAAGCACAGGCACTTAGGAATCAGACACAGAGCTGTGCCCATATCCTGACTCAGGTGCATAACCTTGAATTAGTTGCTTATCCTCTGAGCCTCCATTTGCTTATCTGAAGTATGGATCGGAAAGTGCTCACCTCATAGAGACGTTGTGAGGTTTATGAGGGCTTGTCACATGGTAGAAAGAACACAGGTTTTGGAGATGAGTATTCGAATCCAGGTGTTCTAAGTGTTGGCTGTACCCATTGACAGATTAGCAAAGAGTTTTCTTCCATAACTTCACTTTGGTTGCTTCTGTCCTGGGGCTGTTGACCTGAGACTATTCTAAGAGGGCCCCAGGACCCCCCGGCCAGCCAGTGCTCTGAGTGGGCTCTGAGACAAAGTAGAGAAACCACATTTCCTGTAGAAATCAGACGCCACATCCAGTGACCTAGCATTGACACAAAGGTCAGAGATCTGGACCCCAGCCAGGTTCCTTCTGTGCCTCAGTTTTTCCATCTGTGAAAAGCACACAACTTACTTATGCTTTGAGCTTTTGAATTGTCACTTGGACCATGACAGCATCTTCCTTCCCGGCCTCCTTGCTGCCCATAGGCCTGGCAGTGGCATCTTTAGTCCATTTCCCTGCCCTTTGGCTGAATCCTTGACCCAAGCTTTCTCCCTGGAATGTGGAGTTTTAAGGATACTATGGTTGCATGAAACAACGATATGTCAACTTGGGAGGGTGGATCCTGATTTTTCTATGTGTATGATGCAGCGATGAAAAATCGTCTGAAGAGAGAGGGAAATGAGACAGAAGTGCAGAAAGAAGCAAGTAAGAAACCGTTTGGTTCCAGGGAAAAAGACAGGAAGTTACCGGCAACTTCCCAGTTCTTGTTTTCAGCACCTTTTAAGGCCTGTTTGCCCTTCTGTGAGTTCTACAAATACTCATATATCTTCTTTTTTTTTTTTCTTTGATGTGGAATCTCACTCTGTCACCCAGGCTAGAGTGCAGTGGCGCGATCTCTGCTTACTGCAACTTCCACTTCCCGGGTTCAAGCAGTTCTCCTGCCTCAGCCTCCCAAGTAGCTGGGACTACAGGTGTGTGCCACCACGCCCAGCTAATTTTTGTATTTTTAATAGAGACGGGGTTTCACCATGTTGGTCAGGCTGGTCTTGAACTTGTGACCTCAAGTGATCTACCTGCTTTGGGCTCCCAAAATGTTGGGATTACAGGTGTGAGCCACCATGCCTGACACCCATATATCTTATACATTCAACTTTATAGATATATAAAAGGTGCCTTTACTGGGTTCCTGCTTCTTATAACCAAAACAGAGTGACAAGCATGCACTTCCTACCCTGCCTTTGGATGGGTTACATGGTCACTGGTTGTTCCTAGTCATGTCCAATTGTCACAGCACCCAGGTAAGTCCTTGGACTCAAAAGGGTGTCACTGAACACA
Organism: Rhinopithecus bieti; assembly: GCF_001698545.2. Lineage (NCBI taxonomy): Eukaryota > Metazoa > Chordata > Mammalia > Primates > Cercopithecidae > Rhinopithecus > Rhinopithecus bieti. Next base: position 136,523 of record NW_016820119.1, on the reverse strand, counting down.
AATCGTTGACAATGAACAAGATGAATGTAACTCTAGGACAGGTGACCACTGCTTTACTGTGCAAGAAGATTTCAGCTGATCTATCTCAACCTTTTCCCTGGATGTTTTCAAGTCAGAGGCAATATAGATTGGTAATTAAGAGCACAGGTCCGAGAATCAGACTGCCCAGTTTCACATCACAGCTCTACCCACTTACTAGTTATGTGACCTTGAGCAAATTCCTCTATCACTCCACACCTCAGTTTACTCATGTATCAAATGGGGGTATTTACAGTACTCAGCTCACATGGATATTGTAAAGAATAATAAACAAATCCTCAATTCATGCCCCTCTTCATTCTCATGTCCTCAATAGAACAGAGAATGCATTTAGAGGAGAGGCTGTGGCAGGTGGGGCTTCCAGTGGATTCTGGTTTCATCTTTTCCACTTTGGTCTTTTGTGGGATGAGGAGGGAAGCTGGAAACTTCAGAGAAAACCGAGGCCTTGAAGAGGGGCAGGTCAACAAGCAGATAATCAAAGATAAACAAAGAGTCTTGTGAGTAAAGAAGGGGACCAACCTGCCAAGCCAAGTGAGGCCCTCGTAACCATCCTTCTGTGAGGTAACTGCATAGGAATGTGGGGAATTAAATGTTCTGAGGAAAGAGCTGCCGGACTGTGGGCTGGTGGCTGGAAAGGCTCCTGCTGCCTGGCAGTGTGAGGCAGGACACAGTTCTGCAAGAAATGTTGCAGGGACCATGGGCCAAGGGAGACATGGCAATCAATACAAACTAACTGGGAATATGGGTAGAATGGCAATGCAAGACAGTCAGAATGAAACTTGTGAAAATCTTGATCGTAAAGATTTTTATGAATTTAGATACCACCCTCAGAAAACCTTTTTTCTTTAAAAAAAAAAAAAAAGCCACCTTTTTGAAGATGAATGAAATCCCAGCAGCACATCTGCAGACTACTTTCAGGTCAACAATACAAAGTTACTATAAATGGTTCTGTGTACAGAACGTCATTTAAAATGTCTGACAGGCCAACAACAAGGTACCAATCTAGGACTGCAGATTCTCAAATCTGGTTGTCTGGGTACAAAACCTGGCCCCACCACTAATTAGCTGGAGGACCTCAAATGAGTTTCCCAACTCCTCTGTGCCTCAGTTTCCTTATTTGTACAATGGAGACTGTTTAAGTGTCTAGTCCATAGAATTAGGGAAAATGAGTTAACACATATAGAATGCCTAAAACACCATGTGGCACAGTAAAGGTTCAATAAACATTAGCTGTGACATCTGCCTATTTTTTTTAAATCTCTTTGTCTTGTAATACAAGAACACACAAACATGCACACACACACTCCAACAATCCAATGCAAACAACCACTCCAGCCTAAAGAGCTCTTTAAAGTACAGGGGCAGGTGAGGGCATAGTCTGGCTGAAAAGCACAAGCAAGAGTTCTCAGAACCTCAGCGGCCAAGGGTGCCCTTGGCATCAGATTCCAGCACCAATCACATGGTAGGTGTGCCATCTCTGACCCCCCAGATCCCGTTTTTGAACATAAACTTCCAATGTGTTAGCATTGTCCTCTCTTTCCTGCTATTGCTCTGTCTTCTTCTCTGCTACTATCCTGGCTGCCCCATCAGGTCTGTGGGAGGGGAAATCTGTGAGCAGCAACATCAATCACACTCCCTAGCGTAAGTGACACCCTGGCTGGGCCAACTGAGCTCATGAAAAAGGAGATCAGAGGTTCCCCTGACATGTGACCAGGACAGGTGTTATGGCAAGTGCCCATGGGCTTCCAGTGGGAAGAGCTAACCAGGGAACACCAGCCCCATACACCCAAAAGAGGTGCTCCATCCTTCCTCCAATTCCATAAAACCCTTTTCTTTAGAGGTTTTCCTCCACTTTCACTTAAAAAAAAAAATAACCCCTCTGCCCGTACAGTCCCCTGTCCCTACCCCCAATCCCTATCTCATTACGCAACTGCATGGGCTAAAAATACTTCTGGCAGCCGTGATCAAACCCAAACTGAGCAAGACGCAGATTTAATGAGGCTTCCATGGAAACAAGATTCCTTTTGCCAGGCAGAAGAAAGTGTCTGCGAGGGAAAGGAAGAGGGCAGGGAAGCATGTGGAGAGGAGACTGAGGTGTTGGTTAGATGGGAGCAGCGGGAAGTTGGAGGAAGCCTCTTGGCCCAGCAGCGCTTTCTGGAAGGGGTTCAGCCCACAGCTGGGGACTGCACCCACTGAAGACAGTCAGCTGTCCTGGTCAGCAGCATCTTAAAAGCCACATCGTGTGAGCTCATCAAAGGAAACCACAGCTTCTGCCAGGCTAGAGACAAATATTTACCACTAGAGTCCCTTGAACAGTCAAACACTTAGCAGCTGAAAAGTAATTAAATGAAAACATAAAAATGAAAAGGTGCCGACTCTGGAGTTCCTGACAGTGCTTTGATTAGAACCAAGAAAGTGCAGAAAAGAAAGGTTGAGAAAAGCCAGACAGATGTGATGATTTCTATCCTGCAGGTTTTCTACTCCCTTCAGGAGGCATTTCCTTGCAGCCCATGGTTCTCTGGGCTGCTGGAGGTGTGAGGTTCCTGAAAGAATCTCAGAGGGAAAGCAGAAATCTTTAACAAATGCCAGGTGGTCCAATGATCCCCAGTTTCATCTTGCCAGAGCAGGGATATCACCTGATGTAATCCTGCTGCCTCTTCCAGGCCCTTACCATTTTCTTGCTATTTTCCATTGCAATTGCACTAATTTTTCACATCCTGAGAAGCAGGGTGCATACCAGTTAAAAAGCGGGGGTCAGCAAATGGTTCACAGACCAAATCCAGGTCCAATTTAACCCATGAGTTGTTCTTGTAAGGTTTGTAAATTTAAAATGTTTTTTACATCCTAGAGGATTGTGACAGAAAGAACAATACGTTACAGAGACCATATGTTGCCCACAAAGATTAAGATACCTACTCTCTTCCCTTTACAGAAGTAGTTTGCTAACCTCCGGTTAAAAGCAAAGACTGTGGAATCAGAAAGATTTAGTTGCAAATCTCAGCTACTTCATGGACTAGAGAATGACTGTAAAGAATTTACTTAATCTCATTGAGTCTCAGTTTTCCCAATTGTAAAGTTGAGCTAAGAGTGCCTGTCTCATACAGAATGAAGCTAACAGCTTAGCACAGTGTTGGCCACATAAATGGTCTACAAATGTAGTGAGCACTACCATTGGGAAGGATGGAAAAGTAAGCTTGAAACGTGGCAGGAAAATGACCTAGACTTTTTTTTCAAGGATACGCTGCCTGCAAATATTCTGCCCCTTGGTTTGCACTAAGCACCAGATATGCATCCTTATGATTGATTCAGGGATTTTATTCAGAATTCCCAGAGTTCTAAGGCTACAATGCATCCCATGGGTGCAGGGATCCTGGGCCACAAGTTGTTTAAAAAGCATCTGATAATAAACTCCTAAAGCCAGAATCTGCTGCTCACCTAAATCACTACCTTACAGCATTGTGCTCTAAGTCTGGTCCATTATGCACGAGACCGCCTAAAACCAATGTTATCATGTTAAGATCCCTGTGCTGACTTACCCATGGCCTCTAGAATGTGGAATGGCAGAAAGGTGGCAAAGAACATGTACTTAGAAATCAAACAGTCTTTAATAGTACAAAGCCACTCTGGCCTACCTTGTTCTCCTCTTCATCTTTTATAAATGACTGGATAAATAAATGAGTTCAAAAGTCCTGAAGAGACACTAGCACTGCATTAAATCATCCCTTGGAATAAATAACTGGGCTTCTGAGCCAAAGTGGTGCTGAGAAGGTGGTGCTGATGAGGTCAAGGTTAAACCTGGATCAGCCACTCAACTTTGTGAGGTCAAACATTCAGATGGTGTTTCCAGCCTCGGCCCAGTTGTGCTGGGAATGTCCACACTGATCACAGAGGAGCTAGTGGGGGAATGCAGAGCTCAGCACATTCACTTCTACTTAGGGACAACAGCACACAAATGACTGCAGGGCTTCTCGATTGATGGCTAATTTTTTGGCGTAGTCTTTACTGGCTTTTTAAAAAAGATATTAGAATGTTTAAGATGCATTTTTGCAATAAGAAGGTTCAAGCAACTTTAGCTTTTAACAGGGATGGCAAAGAGCCTCACAAGGCCAGGAATGGAAATGGGGAAACTGCTCAGTGTGGGAATTAATGGGAGCAAAATGATTATAAGCCCTCACAGGACATCCTTTGTGCTCACTGATATTTATTAAGGGCATAAAAAGCCAACATGATTCCAATCTGAAAAACTTAAAACATATTGGAAAAGGGAGATTATACTTTGCACACATTTTGCCCTATAAAGTAAGGATAGAAAGAACCCAGAAGAATGTAAGACCAAGCAGTATTCTGGAAAGAACTCCTGATTAGAGGCCAGGAGATTGTTCTAGCTGTATTTCTGCCTCTGGTACTATGAGCTATGCCAAATCATCTGGCTTTTCTGTGTCTCAAAATCTTTATCTGATAATATTCACAATCTTCCTTATAGGGTTTTGTGAGGCTCAGAGGAGCTATGCAGAAAATCCTCTTTGAGAAGTATAAAAGACTATATGAATGTAAGGTATTACATTTATCATCAATGATAAAATGAATAGATGATCTAAAAGACAGAAGTCGGTTCATTTATTCAATAGGTACACACTGCATACCTACTAGATGCAGGCACTAATAATACTGTGGATGTGGTATAAATAAAAGAGACAGGATCTCTATTCTCCTCAACTGTGCATTCTGGGAAGGCAGACAGACATAAAACAAAACACACATAATTACAACTTAAATAAGCGCTTTGAAGGAAAAATATAGCATAAAACAAGAGTATGTGATGGGGGATGAAATCTAGACTGACTGAGCCAGGAATGGCCATCCTTAGGAAATGGTGGTTCAGTTATGAGGATGAGTAACAGTGGACAAAGAAAGAGAATGGTGGATCATCATTAATGGGGAAAGAATAACTTGTGAAAAAACCTAGTGGTAGAAAAAAACCTCTCTCTTGAAGAAAGAGAGAAGACTAAAAAAAAGGTGTATGAGGGAGAAGGTGGTGCAATAAGAAACTAGAGAAATAGCCAGAATTTGTATCATGTGTGGCCTTGAAGAAGATGTTGTAGATCACAAAGTTATTCTAAGAGCAATGAAAAGCTACCAAGGGGTTTGGGGCAAGAAGTGACATGTCCCTGTTTGTATTTTTAAAATGATCCCTTGGACACAGGAAGGGGAACATCACACACCAGGGTCTGTTGTGGGGTAGGGGGAGGGGGGAGGGATAGCATTAGGAGATATACCTAACGTAAATGATGAGTTAATGGGTGCAGTACACCAACTTGGCACATGTATACATATGTAACAAACCTGCACGTTGTGCACATGTACCCTAGAACATAACATATAATAAAAAAAAGAAAAAAATGATCAAAAAAATAAATAAATAAGTAAAATAAAATGATCCAAGTTGAACTCGTATCTCTGGCCATGATGGAGGAACTGGTACTAGAAATGATCTCCCATTGAAAACAATCATAAAACTGGAAAAAATATTTGTAGAAATCATTTTCAGGTATTGAACAGAAAATAGTGCAAAATTATGACATTTGAGACAAGGGAAATGCGTGAAGCAATTACTACACAATTGTCCAGCCTTTTCTCTGCAGATACTTTCCTGTTGTGGAGCAGGAAGATGGAGCCCCCAGAGAGTGGCAGTTTAGCTCCCTGGAGGAGGCAGAAGATAAGAGTTCTGAGTTGTTAAGATGAGTGAAATTTGCAGGATAGGGTCCCTGAGAAAATGAGGCTATACTTGACGTTTAGCTTCCTAAACATCAAATATTGAGAGGGCCCAGATGTTTGCATGGGGATTTCCTGCAAGTCTTTGGCTGAAGGCTGAGCTGTCCAAGTGCAAGCAAGATCTCACAGGACCCAACAGAGATCTCTTCTTACAGGCCTGAGAGATGAATGATGAATACATAGGTAAGCCCATGCCAAGAAATGTTGCAGTTCCTGCTCAGGTGAGAACTCATTGACTATCTCAGACAATAGAAATAAATGTGATAGAAGTAAGGAGCATAAAATAGAGCAACAGACATACCCTAGGACTAACTTTAAAACTGAAATAGGCTCACTCTAACATAGAATAAGATCAAGTTTGACAGGAACAAAAGGTTCTACTAGTAATTTAGCTACTTCCAGAACAAAACTCAATACCCTTAAAAGGAAGATAATGTAATTGATACTGTTTACAATATTTCATTTCAATGTACAGCAAACAATAAATGATTACTAGACATGTGAAGAAACAGAAAAAAATGTGACCAAGAGATAAGGTAAAGATCACTCAATAGAAAATAGCCCCAAGATGACTCAGATGGAATTAACTGACAAGGACTCGAAAGCAGCTATTAAAATATGTTTAAGAGCTTAATATTGTGATCACAATGAATGAATAGACCAAAAATCTTAGTAGAGAAATTAATACTATAAATAATAACCAAGTAGAAATTCTAGATCTGAATGCCCTTAATATCAGATTGAAGGTGGCATAATAAAAAAAGGATAAGTGAACATTAATAGAGATCAAGATAAATTGTCAAATCTGAAGAACACAGAGAAAAAAATTGAAAAATGAACAGAGTCTTAGTGATCTATGGGACAACATCATGCAGTCTAACATATGTACAATTGGAGTTCTGAAGAGAGTAGAAAGAATAGAGAAGAAAAAATATAAAATAATTGGCTTAAAATTTTCCAAATTTGCTGAAAAATAAAATAGTTCACAGAGGTTAGAAACTCAAAGAACACCAAGTGGAATAAATACAAACAACAATAATACCACTTAGGCCATCATAAACAAAGTGTTGATAACCACAGATAAAGAGAAAATATCTGGAAAGCAGCCAAAGAAAATAACACATTATATATAGAGAAAGAGCAAATAAAGAGTGACTTTTCCTCAAAAACAACAGAAATCAGAAGACAATGAAATCCAAGAGTATAGAAGAAAACTGCCAACCTAGATTTCTATGTCCAATTAAAATATATTTCAGAAACGAAGGCAAAATAAAGATATATTAAGATACATGGAAATAGAGAATATGTTGCTAGAAGTTCTGCAGTGAAATGCTAATGGAAATGACACCAGATGAAAACACGGTTATAGGTAAGACTAAAACAGATAAAAATGAAAAGAAAGCAGAAATGGTAAGTATGTAGGTAAGAATAAAATGTTATATGTATTTTTCTACTCATAAAATCTTTAATTCACAAGAGGATTTGGAAAAAGGTTATAACACTCTGTTGTGGATTTTACAGTGTATGTAATGTAATACATATAATAGCACAAAGAATGGGGGTGTAAAGGGTCATAGACTGCTGCAAGCTTCTTCTATTTTATGTGAAGTGGTACAATATGATTTCTAAATTGTCTGTGGTAAGTATAGATATTGTTATCCCTAGAGCAAACAATAAAAAATAATACAAAGATATATAGCTATAAAGCCAATTGAGGAATTAAAATGGAATACAAACAAAATTAACTGAGAAGGTAATAAACAAGGAAATGAGGAACAACAACAAAAGATGGGAAATGTGACAAATAACAAGACAGCAGACTTAACTCCAACTGTATTGAAAAGCATATTATATGAAAAGGCAGAAATCGTCAGAAAGTAAAAATAATCAAGACACAATTAACTGCACACTGTCTGTAGACATGGACTTAAGTATAAAGGGATAAATAGTGTGAACCTAAGATAATGGAAAAATATAAACTATGCAAACGGTAAGCATAAAAAGGATGAAGTGGCTACATTAATATCAGCTAAAAAGACTTCAAGATAAAGAATATTACTAGAGACAAATAGGGACATTTCATAAATAATAACAGAATTGATTCATCAGGAATATACAACAGTCATAAATGTATAAGTGTCTAATAACAGAGTTTCAAATTACATGGAACAAAACTGACAGAACTAAAAAGAGAAATGGCCAATCCCACAATCATAGCTGTAGGTTTTTAACATCCTTGTCATAGTAATTCATGAAATAATTCTACAAAACTTAGTGAGGATATAGACAATCTACATAACTTTATCAATCACCTCATTGTCATACATAGAATTTCACACCCCATAACTACAGAATACACTTTCTTTTCAAGAGCACAAGGAATGTTCACCAAGATAAATCACCTGATAAAGATAAAGATTATGGAATTGGCCATTTCTCTCTTTAGTTCTGTCAGTTTTGTTTCCTGTAATTTAGACTCTGTTATTAGACACACATACATTTATGATTTTTGTATCTTCCTGATGAAGCAATTTTTTAAATTATTTATGAAATGTCTCTATCTCTGGTAATATTCTTATCTTCTTATCTCTGGTAATATTCTTAACACATTTGAAAAGGCTGAAACTTTAAAATGTATATATTTGGACTGTAGCAGAATTAAATTAGAAATCAATAATAGTAAGATATCTGTGAAAGTCTTCAAATATTTGGAAACTAACTACATATTTCTAAATAGCCTATGGGCCAAAGAAGAACTCACAAGAAAAATTAGAATACATTGAATAAAAGACAATGAAAAGACAATATCAAAATTTGTGAGATACAGCTAAGGCAGTGCTTAAAGGGAAATGTGTAAAGGTTCAAAATCAATGATCTCAGCTTCTATCTCAAAAAGCCAGAAAAAAAATGAACAAATTAAACCCAAAGTGAGGAGAAGGAAGAAAAGAATAAAGATAAGAATTGGAATCAGTATAATGTAGATAAACAATAGGAAAAATTAGCAAAGCCAAAATGTAGTCTCTTGAAAAGTAATAAAATTGGTAAACCTCTAGCAAGACTTCTGTAAAAAAGCGAGAGAGGGAACATCAGGACAGATCTTACAGACATTCAAAGGCTAATATAGGAACATTATCAAAGACTTTGTTCTAATAAGTTTAACAACTCAGATGACATGGGCAAACTTCTTGAAAAACACAATTCATCAGAATTGTCACAAGGTAACATAGAAAATATAAGTACTGTGTATTAAAGAAATTGCATTATTTATCAAAAACCTTTCCCCAAGGAAGCTCTAAGTCCAAATAGTTTCTCTGGTATAATCTATCGATCATCTCTGAAACAAATAATTTCAATGTTGCATAAATTCTTTCAGAAGATAAAGGTGAAAATACTTCTCGACTTACTTTGTGAAGATTGCCTGATCTTGCTTTCTTAAACCCGTACAAAAATCTTACAAGAAAAAAAAATTGCAGACCAACATCTCTCATGAAAAAAGACACCCAAAGTACTTAACAAAATAGTATCAGATTGAACCCAGAAACATATAAAAAGGATAATATATTGATGATCAAGTAGGATTTATGCCACGAATTTAAATTTGCTTCACATTTGAAAATCAATAAATGTAATTAAACCATATTAGAAGCTTTAACAAGCAAAATGATATGATCATCTCAACAGATACATAAAGAACCGACAAAATTCAAACTCATTCATGGTTTAAAAAATTATTAGGAAATAATAGACTGAGTAATAACATCCTGAAATAACAACAGACTGAATTATTCAATCTGATAAAAAGCATCTATGAAAAACTGACAGAAAACATGTTAAAGCAAACTGGAAACAAAGCAAGAATGTCCATTCTCGCCACTTCTATTCAATATACTAGAGGTTCTAACCAGTGCAATAAAACAAGAAAAAAGATACATGTGCCTCTTATCTCACATCTGGATAAATAAAATGTATTTTGCAACCCCTTTGTGCTAATATTCTCACATACTTTTTTTATTTTATGAGAAAAGAGAATATTCTTGGAAAATGGACTATATTTAATATCTGTGAATTGGATCTAAGTTTTATTGTAACAGAAATCTTAGTATTTAGAGGCACCTTTGGAAAGTGAAGAATCATTTTTATAATATGAGTAATTAACTCATACAATGTTGGTTTAGAAAGTTCATATATAATAAACTCTGTTTTAGTTATTTTGTGATGATGATGGTGTCAGGTTGCTGCTGCTTGTAGTGAGAATGGTAATAACCTTTATTTAGTAATAGGATAGAGCCTTATGTGCCTGGAAGAGTGCCAGTATGGAATCATGACCTCACTAGAGTAAACTGGGAACCTCATCATAGAGGAAGATCTCAGAGTTGAAGCCCATGTTCAATTTGATTTGATTAAATTCTTTATTTCATACTCTTTTATACCTCTGTTACAAAAAGTTGCACAGGGTGTATTTACTTGTCTGCCTTCCTACTGAATTGTGAGGATTTGAGGACATGGATGCTATGTTACTTGGCTTTGTATCCCAATGACAAACACAGGAACTGACCTATGGGAATCTAGTAGAAGCAAACTCTCCAGCAGGAGCAGGAAAATTTTTCAGAAGCATTGAAATTTCAGCTGGATCATAAAAGATGAGAGAAATGTTTCCCGTCGAGAAGTGCGAAAGTACCAGTCTGAGCACAGGTCACAAGTTCAGGATCCCACAAATGGTTTACGGAGTAAGAGTAACAAAGAACAGGTAGGAGTTGAGGCTGGAAAGTTAGTTTGGAGCCAGATTTTGGATCCTTTGGCTCTGATTTCAACAGAATATGATTTAGATGGATTGGTTTCTATCTCCTCTACATAAAACCAAATAACCACACTCTGGCGACTGAGAAAGGACAGCATTTGGGGAGCAACTCTGTTTACTCCACAGACTAAAAGTGAACTAGAAAAAAAAATCCGATAACTGTAGTCAGTTACAGTGAAACCAGGCTCCTTATACATCTACTGTGGCTGATACTTTTTATCAGAATCCTTGAATAGAATAACCACTTCACATTCAGGTTGTAATAAATGTTGCCAGCAGCCACTGTGCAATTGTAGACATGCATCTATACATCAGATCCTATCGACAAGGGCACCCAAGGCATTTTCAGTCTCACTGTAGGGAGACATTTGGCTTGCCCTGTGCACAAAGCCTTGAGACATTTCAAATAGAAGCCAGCCTCTTGATTTGTAGAGACGTTACTGAAGATTAATTCATGCGAATACCATCCAGTGGGGTCCTAACACAATCACAGCCGCTCAAAGGGCCACACAGCACATCTTTTCACATAAGCTGCTTTCTACAATAGGGATGAAAGACAGGGAAGCCTGCAAACTCAGAACCAAAGATTTCCTTTCTGTACATTTTAATACCAGAAATGACTCCAGCAGGAGCTCCCTGCAATCCTTTCAAATTTGGAGCTGGGGTGGAAAAGGATTAGAGAGAGAGTGAGGCACCACAGCAGATAAACGTTGCCGCCCAGATAATTTCCCTTGTCCTTCCCCTCTATTTTCCTTTCCAAAAACCTACTTTCATCATTCAGGTCAGGTCTGAAAATTCCTTTCTCTCTGATAGATGTTTGGCATCTGTGCATGTGTTTGCCCTTCGTCTTTCTTCTCTTGGATGTCTTTACCATGATTTCCTATGAGAGTTGCTTTCAACTCCCTCATGTCCACTTCATTGTAGGCTCTCCAATGGCAAAGATGTTGCCTATCTCATTCACTGTCATATCTCAGTGCCTGATTCAGCCTGACACACAGTAGAGTCTCAGTAAAAATTTACCAAACAACTGGGTGAGCAGCCAGAGTTATTTCTGAGATTCTCTTCCAAGTTGTCTCCAGCCACTGAATGGAAACTGTGAAGACAGACTCATTTGCAATATCCAACTGAAGGTTGTGGATTAAGAAAAAGGGCCTGTAATCCCAGCTACTCGGGAGGCTGAGGCAGGAGAATCGCTTGAACCCGGGAGCCAGAGGTTACAGTGAGCCGAGATCACGCCACTGCACTGCAGCCTGGGCTACAGGGCGAGACTCCATTTCAAAAAAAAAAAGAAAGAAAAGATAAAAGAAAAAGGCTCAGTACCTCCCTGCCTCTTTTCATTCTTACAATGTCCCTGTCCTCACAAGCCAACTTCTTTTGCTGCTTCATCTCCCGTTAGACTCATGTACTTCTCCAGATGGATCACTAGGTTCCTCCCAGAGAAAAATACCCCTTTATGAATCAGAGCTTTGTCTCACACAGCGTTTGGCAGGAGGACTGCTCTGAATTAGAGCAGCTGCTGCTCATGGTGGTGTGGTCCAAGTGTACACAAGTTTATTTAAGAATCTTCCATTCTTAGATAAATTAGCTTTAAAATAGCAATCATATTATTTTATAATGCAAAACTGCCTTCAATCTTCTATATTTCCCATTGCATTGAAATTCTAAACTACTTCCCTGCCTCTCCACCCTAGCCACAGTCCTGCCACGCTAACCTTCTTCCACTGTCACTTCCTTACCAGGCTCTTCTTTACCCTTGGCCTTTGCAAATGATGCTCCCTCTGCCTAGACTGCTCTTTCACCAATATCTGCCTGTTTAACTTCTATTCTCTCAGGTTGCACCTTAAATGTTGCTTTGTCAAGAGGCCTTCTCAATCTAAAGTTTATCCACTGATGTCTGTCTCAGCACTCTTTTATTTTATGTGTAGCACTTCTCACAAATTGTAATTTTATATTTATTTTTTATTTACAAGTTTTCCCTTCTAAATTGAAAATTCTTCAAGGAGAGGGACTTTGTTTTTATTACCATTGCATCCTAATCACTTAACACAGTTACTGGCACACAGAAGGCTCTTTTTTTTTTCTTCCACTTTAAGTTCTGGGATACATGTGCTGAACATGCAGGTTTGTTACAGAGTATACATGTGCTGAAGGTTCTTAACCTATATATATACACATATATACATATATATGTATGTATATATACGTACCTATACGTGTGTGTGTATGTGTATATATATTAAACAGAGTCTCACTCTGTTTCCCAGGCTGGAGTGCAGTGGCGTAATCTCAGCTCACTGAAACCTCCACCTCCTAGGTTCAAACAATTCTCCTGCCTCAGCCTCCCGAGGAGCTGAGACTACAGTGCATGCCACCATGATCAGCTAATTTTTGTATTTTTGGTAATGATGAGGTTTCACCATATTGACCAAGCTGGTCTCGAAAAGTCCTAACCTCAGGTGATCCGCCCGCCTCAGCCTTCCAAAGTGCTGGGATTACAGGCGTGAGCCACCGTGTCTGACCACAGCCCAATATTTTTAAATAAAAAATAAGAACAGAATATATCCTACCTAGCCATCTCCCTCCTACTTGTTAAAGCAGAAATGACCTCTATAGTATCATGGACAAATAAATAAAGAATCCACTACATTTTTTGACAGTTGTAGGATTAGGCTGCTCTGCATGTTATAAAGTTGTCTTTACATCAAGTCCACAATCCCTTCCTCTAAAGTTAACTGTCTGGTTCCAGTTTTACAATATGGAGACATGTAGAATACATCTACTTTCGTTCTTTTATTTTCTTATATACTTGTTTTTACTTTTACTTTTTGTGGGTATGTAGTAGTTGTATATATTTGTTGGGTACATATGATGTTTTGACAGAGGCCTGCAATGTGAAATAAGCACATCATGAATAATGGCATATTCATCCCCTCAAGCATTTGTCCATTGAGTTGCAAGCAATTTAGTTATACTCAAGTTTTTAAAAAATGTACACCTAAGTTATTATTTACTATAGTCACACTGGTGTGCTATCAAGTAGTAGGCCCTACTCATTCTTTCTGCTTTTTTGTACCAGTTAACCATCCCACCCTCTCCCTAAGCCTGCCACTACTCCTCCCAGCCTCTGGTAACCATCCTTCTACTCTCTACGTACATAGGTTCAACTGTTTTGCTGTTTAGATCCCACAAATAAGTAAGAACATAAGATGTTTGTCTTTCTGTGCCTGGCTTATTTCACTTAGCACGCTCTCCAGTTCCATCCATGTCGTTGCTAATGACTGGATCTCATTCTTTTTCTATGGCTGAATAGTACTCCATTGTATAAATGTACCACAGTTTCTTTATCCATTCATCTGTTGATGGGCACTTAGGTTGCTTCCAAATCTTAGCTATTGTGAACAGTGCTGCTGCAAACATGGGAGTACAGATATCTCTTTCATATAGTGATTTCCTTTCTTTTGGGTACATACCCAGCAGTGGGACTGCTGGATCACACGGTAGCTCAATTTTTAGTTTTTTGAGGAACCTCCAAACTGTTTTCCATAGTAGTTGTACTAATTTACATTCTCACCAATAGTGTATGAGGCTTCCCTTTTTTTCACACCCTCGCCAGCGTTCATTATTGCCTGTCTTTTGGATAAAAGCCATTTTAACTGGGGTGAAATAATATCTCATTGTAGTTTTGATTTGCATTTCTCTGATGATCAATGCATCAGATTTTCGAGCACTAAATTTTTTTTTATCAGAGATATCTACTGTAAACCTATTGAGATAATCTGCCGCATGATATACATAATACTTGTATCTACATGCATTTGTTTTTTATCACAATAAGATTACACTATAATACTCTATGTAACTCTTTTGCACTCCATAATATTTTTGTATGTCTTCTTATATATCAGTACAACCACTTTACTCATGAAAACTACAGTACCCTGACTACTGAATGATTCTTTTTTTAATCTTTATTTTATTTTATTTTATCTCTACTGTGTTTTCTTTATTATTATTATTACTATTATTATACTTTAAGTTCTAGGTACATGTGCATACGTGCAGGTTTGTTACATATGTATACTTGTGCCATGGTTGTGTGCGCACTCATCAATCGTCGCACTCCAATCAATTCGTCATTTACATCACGTATGAATGCCCTATGAATCCCTCCCCCCCCCATGAAAGCCGAATTTATGTTCCCCTTTCCGAGTCCAAGTGATCTCATTGTTCACTTCCCACCTATGATGAAGAACATGCGCGTGGTTTCTGTTCTGCGATAGTTTGCTAGAGAATGATGGTTTCCAGCTGCATCCATGTCCCTACAAAGGACACAAACTCATCCTTTTTTATGGCTGCATAGTATTCCATGGTGTACATGTCAAGCACTAAATGTTTAAGCTGCCATGACAGTCCACAAATACTGCATTCACCCTATGGATGAAGTCCTATTCCAACTATAGTAAGAAAATTTAGCCCAAGTAATAAATTTGTATTTTAAAATGGCGATAATGATTCTTAAATGATAAATATCTTAAGGATCAAGGGCCACGTTTAATTTGAAGCATTTTGTAAACCATCAAGTGTGATGCAAAGGTAAACTATTATTGTTATTTGTTATCATAAGTGAAGATCAATACAGAAGGAAAGATATGACCAATGTAGAAATAATCATTACAAGAGGCAGAATATAATGGGAAATAATAAAAACAAAGAAGAGTTTGAAGACAGTGACATATGGGCTGGCAACTTACTTTTTGTGATGTCAGTTTCCACATTTGTCAAAGGACTCATAAATTCTTACCCTTCTCAGTTCCAGGATTCGTAAGGCTCAATTGAGAAAGTGAATGTGAAAACATTTTGGAAATGGAAACGCTATTCAAACATATGATAAGGTGACAGTGGTGATGATGGCAATGATAATTTGGGATAACTTTTGAAGTAAGTTCTTGATTTTGACAGGTGGTGCTAGAGGAGGAAAGGGGAGAAGACATAAAGGCTGAAAAACATCAGCAATGCCAGGGAACTTGAGCAGGAGAGTAAGTACAGGAGAATGGTGGGAGCTAGAGCTGCAGTTACAGTAAAGGGATTTGTCAGCCAGCTTGAGTCTTCTGCTGCAGAGGAATTTTTCTTTTTAGTAGGATAGAGGCACGTTCCCTCCAACTCAGACCTCAAGCTGTACTTTGGAAGACCTGCTTGCAGAAGGGCACTAAGAATGGCGAGGGAGAGCGGAAGGGGAGAGGGAGAGACTGAGTCCAGCCATTAGGTGAGAAGAATGGATGGCGCAGGGTCCCTGAGGTTGCCAGAGAAGGTCGAGATCTAGAGCACAGGTGAAGATAAGCAAGAGTTACATGCCTTCCCTCAGACACAGGAAGGGCAGTGCTCTCATCAGTGTCTCGGAACAAATCACCTCTTGAGGACGAGGCACTAGGGTGGATCCGGGGCTGTGCATGAGAAAGGTGAGAAAGGTGTGGACCAGTCACTGAGGGGACGGACTAGGCCATCAATGAGAGGCATGAAAGGCTTGCCACACAGCCCTGACAGTCTAGGTGGGACCAGGGAGCAGGATTTGTGGTGGAGACAATTCATGGGTTTCACAGCTTCCTGTCATCTCAAAGCCTGGATGCGGGAATGAAGAAAATGGGCTGTAGACAAGCCAAGTCTGAGGGCTTCTGGCTCTTTCCATTTGTTCCAATGGGCTTCCCAGACTCCTCTCCATCCTGAATGTATTAGTTTCCTATAACAAAGTACCACCAACTGGGTGGTTTGAAACAATACGCATTTATTGTCTCACAGTTATGAAGGCTAGACGTTTGAAACAATGGTGTCAGCAGGGCCATCCTGTCTCCGAAAGCCCCAGAGGAGGATGCTTCCTTGCCTCTTCCTAGCTTCTGGTGGCTCCTGGCAATTCTTGGTGTTGCCTGTCTTGTAGATGCCTCACTCCAGTCTTTGTCTCTGTCCTCACATGGCCTTCTCCTCTGTCTGTGTCCCTTTTCCTTTTCTTACAAGGACGCTAGTCATACTGGATTTAAGGCCCACTTTACTCTGGTATGACCTCATCTGTGTGACCTTGGAATCCTTTATTGCTTCCACTCCCACACCATACATTCACACAAAAATGGACAATGATTATTGGCTCCTGTCCCATTTGTTTTCTTTTGCTCTTTTTTACAGAGGACTCGTTTCTCAGCCCACTTGCAGATGTTTCTGACTCAGACACATCCATGGGGTCCTCGTCCCCCAACCACCCCTGTAGAAGAACTCCATCTTTACTGGTTCAAGGACAATGGGGAGGGCTCTGATGAGCTTTGATGTCAGACAGACTTAGCCTGGCCTGCTCTGCCACTTCCTGGCTCTGTGACCAGTATCAGGACACTAAAACTCTATGACTCAGTTTCCTCCTCTGTCATGGGTAGTAATAACCCCTACCTCCTAGGATTGTTGGGCATATCCTGTGATATATTGCATGGATGGCACTTAGCCAGGGACCTGGAAATGGACCACATAAACTAAGCAAAACAAACAAACAAAAAAAGTCCAGAGTAGATGACCTTTACAATTTTCCTGCTCAAGGAACCTGTGATTTCTGTTCTCACTTCTCTATAAAAAATATTTTATGGGCCTGGCATGGTGGCTTACACCTATAATTCCAGCACTCTGGGCAGCTGAGGCAGGAGAATTGCTTGAGGCCAGAAGTTCAAGACCAGCCTGGCCAACATAACGAAACCCTGTCTCTACTAAAAATGCAAAAATTAGCGGGGCATGATGGTGGGTGCCTGTAATCCCAGCTACTCAGGAAGTTGAGACAGGAGAATCGCTTGAACCTGGGAAGTGGAGGTTGCAGTGAGCTGAGATCGTGCCACTGCACTCCACCTTGGGTGACAGAGCGAGACTCTGTCTCAAAAGAAAGAAAAAAAAATTATAAATATCCTCTTCGGTTAGACTTATTCCACCTTTTAAAATAATGTCTTATTACTCTCTCCTTTTCTCATTTTCCCTTAAAAGTAATTGTTTATGTTAAAAACAAAGAGCATGGAATAAAGAAATACAATGTTAATGATGTGTTTGGGTGGTAGTAGACTATGTGAGGT